>NW_027526257.1:0-270020 GCF_048455015.1 Haemaphysalis longicornis | reverse complement strand
TCCTGGAGAATACCACAGTGTCGTCGAGGTACAGGAGACAGGCGTGCCACTTTAGGCCAGCTAGCACACTGTCTATTACTCTTTAAAACGTCGCTGGTGGCGTGCACAGCGCAAACCGCATCACCTTGAACTCCTATAGGCCATCTGGGGCTACGAATGCAGTCTTCTCCCGGTCTGTCTCGTCCACTTCAATTTGCCAGTAGCCTGTCTTCAAATGCATCAAAGAGAAGTACCTTGAGTGGCAGAGGTGTTCGAGGGCGTCGTCTATTCGTGACAGGGGGTACACGTCCATTTTGGTGATTTTGTTCAGCCGCCGGTAGTCAACGCAGCACTAATATGCCATCTTTTTTCACGAGTACAGCCGATGGATCCCAGGTGCGTTTTGATGGCTGTATACTGTCGTCCCTGAGCATGTCGTCGACTTTTGTCCGAATACCTTCCCTCCCATGTGAAGACATGTGGTACGGTGACCGGCAGATAGGTCGGGCTGGAAATTCGGTGATAATTTGGTGCTTCGCTAGCGGTGTCTAACGCAGTTGTGAATTCAACGAAAAAACACTCGCTGTAGCGAAGCAGCAAAGAAAATTACTTCTTCCGTGTTTCTTTTGCAGCACCGGGTTAACATCGAAGGGTTGCGGAAGCTCGAAGGCATCTTCTGCTCCTGGTTAAAAGTCCGCGACCGCGATCACGTCACTTCCTTCATGCGTTTCTTCTAGGAACGCTAGTGCAGCACCCTTGGTAATATGCTGCTACTCCTCGGTGAATTTAGTGACCAAAATGTGGGATTTGCATTGCCCGAAGCGCGCAATGCCTCTTGCGACAAAGACACCACGCTCTAGAAGCAAACTTTGCTCACCCTCTAGGATAGCAGCGACGCCAAGGACAGAATCTCCACCGTAAACGGTGATCGTCAACATTGCGCAGTGTCGCAGAGTGACGCAATCACGGCGATCCTTACAGCAGCACAATGTTCCGGATTCGGTGCGGCCGTCATGGAGTGATGGAAGGAGAATTTTATCCACCTTGTCTGCAGATCAATTATGGCCCTGTTGTCCATCAAAAAGTTTATTCGGAGAATTACGTCAAGGGAGCAGTTAGGCAGAATGACGACCGCTGCAGTGTACGTGGTGTCGTCTATGTTGACGTGCGCTGTGCACATTCAACTTGGTGTTAGGAGACGGCCTCCTGCTGTGCGTATAAGCGGACCCTCCCACCTGGTCGTAACTTTCTTCAGCTTAAAAGCCAATGATCCGCTCACTACTGTGTCGGCTCCCTTGTCTATGAGGGCGACTACACCCAAGCTGTCGATAGACACCTTAACATCGAAGGCCGCCTTTCTTACGTTCTGGGTGCGTCGGGGAGCCGAATCTCTGCTTGTGTGTTTGGATGGTCGGACACTGTGCGACGCCGCTGTCGTCGTCTTCTCAGCGGCAGTCTCGGTCATGTAGGGTATGCGTCGAGCTGTGTGGCTGTTGTTGTGTTCGGGAGTCTCGTCATGGTTAGGTCGGGTCATCCGGATGAGGGCAGGTCGTCAATGACGGTCTTCGGTGCGTCCTTGCGTCTTCGGAGGGTTTCCGGTTTTTAAATGCAGAGCATTTCTTTAACTCACGATGTCACCCGTTCTAGGCGTCCGTAGTAGTCCGCATCGATCGCAGGTGCGCCCTCTCGGCGCGATCGTGGCGTGATAAAGGCGGGTGTCGGCGAGGCTTGAACGCACTCATCGCCGCGCTCTCTCGTCAGCCCCGCTTCTCCTCGCCTACTCTCCGCTCGCATCGCGCGCTCTCTTCGCGGTCGGTTCGCGCCCAACAGGTGGGGGCGCGCGCTTCGCGGGATCAACACCATCTGTGGTGTGATCGTGACGTCAGCATCGCGCGTGCGTGGCGTGATCGTGGCGTGATAAAGGCGGGTGTCGGCGAGGCTGGAACGCACTCATCGCCGCGCTCTCTCGTCAGCAGTTGCCACAAGTGCAACATTATTAACGTAACGCGAACTACGTAACGTCGTGCGCGCCCGGAAATGCTCTGAATTTGATCGTGCCCTTCGCGAGGGGGATGTATCTTCCATTAGGAAAACGGCTACCGCTGGTGGGAATCGAACCCGCGTCCTAGGGCACAGCATTTCTTCCACCCGTCGTCTTGTCATCATTCACTCAGTTAGGAAGGTAACGCTGCTGAACCCAGAAACGACCGCCAAAAGGCTGCGCCCTAAAATAACAGCGTCAAAATAACATTTAAAGTGGCAATCGAATGCGTTCATCGCTGCAACTTAAGGAAAGCCGGCAAATAGCCTCTAAACCTTCATAATCACGTAATTACAGCGGTTCGAAGAACGTTAAGACCGGGAATGAGGCTTGAACCATAGCGAAGCTGCAGGATTTCTTTCTTTTTTTGTCTTGGGTGTGCCTTCACGTGTGCGCATTCACCACTGCCTGTGATAATATGAGCAACAAAACGAAGTCAGAACTGCGGCCTTTGCACGTCTATAATAACTCCCACGACTTCTCGGAAATCAAGGTTGTCAAAGTTAAATCAGGCATTTGTTTTCATATTTCGCTTTGCTGTTGTATATGTACCCATTTACAGTACTAAAATGATTTCTGAAAATCAGGGGGCTGATAGATTACTATGTTCGTATTCATCATTGTAGTTTGATGGCGCGTATTTCCGTTTGCAATTGTATTGCATGCTACACTAGCGGAAATATTGGGAAATGACGAAGTTGCAATAACTGCATTGTGCCACGTTTCACTAATCGGAGCTGATCAAGAACGTTAAAATTAATAGACCGATGCGAGGTGTGCGCTTTGCTCAGCTTTATGCTGCTCTTACGTATAAAGATAGTTGTTCATGCTTGCTTCAACAATGCAGCATTTTCTGAAATAACCTTTCGCTGTAGAGCAACTTCACCTCCAGTAGTCGCTTCTTTTACTTGGCCCTACGTGGCCATAAGATCTATCTGCCACGCGTGCAATCTGCGTTGCTTGGACTTCTTGGCGACCGGTATGGGTAGGGTGACGGCGTACGGCTGAGGCGTGCTAGACCTCGGTTGGTGTTAGACAGGTATTCTTTTATCTTAGTAGGGCCAGAGTCCTTCAATGCTTTTCTGGTCCCGAAACTCCAGCCGAAGTTTCATTCAGGGACAAAACCTGCCGCTAGGATCGCCCCTGTTAACGTGAAGGCTTCGCCGGCGGGCGACGACACTTGCGGACCGGCTGTTTCTCCGTCGGCAACGCTTCTACTTTCATCTGCTCTTCATTTCCACCTGGCTTGGGCTTCGTGGGCGACCATGGCTTGGGCTTCGTAAAATACGCCGGCAGGTTTTCAAATATCCGGGGTATGGGATCGACGCGGAGCTTGAGCTTCTCGCGCTGCAGAAGCACAGATTGCGCACCTATTTTGAACTCATCGGCTCGAATAATGCCCGTAGGGTCGAAATGTTTCTCGCACACACGAACGGCCTTCTACTCGAAGCTGAAAGCGTCCGTCTCCAGTCGTGGAATGGCTCGCTTCCACCTTTCGCGTTGTTCGCGGTCGCTTGGGAGGCAGAACAGCGAAGCCTTTTCCGTTGTACTCCGATAGACAGAGCGGCAACCAGGTACACAGCACGTCAGAGGCATGGTAGTTCACATAGTTTGCCCTTCGTGATGAGTGTAGAAACCTATATCACACAACAAACACCTGCAAGCTCGCGCTCCAACGCACTGCAAATGCGGCCGCCGCCGTCCAAGCCGCCTTCACTGGACTCGTAGCGCCACCGCGCGGGAGCTTTGGTCCCCATATGAAGCTCTCCCATAGCGTTACGGAGAAGTTTCGTGACCAGAAAAGCATTGAAGGACTCTGGTAGGGTGCTGGCTGGGCAGGGGGCGTGGTGCGTCGACGGAGAAACCTCGCAAACCGAGCCTCATGTAGGGGCAGTGATGGTAGATGTGGTCGGGTTCTCCGGAGTGGTAGCACGGCGAGTGGTGGTCGGGCGTTCGCCACACGTCGGTCTTCCTCGGCGTGTGGTATTGGGTTAGAGGGGGTCGGGCTTGCGACAGTGGACAGCAGTATGGCGCAGCCTCTTGACAACGGGATGGAGCAGGGCGGGGTTGACGAAGAGCTGCGAAATAGCTCATCGCTTGTGGCTTGTGGGGTGCTTCGCATGGTGTAGAATAACCGGGGAAAGATGAAACTGATAACGAATGACGTCAGTCAGGGAAGCAACTTCAGGTTGCAGCGTCATTAGAAAAAGCTTCCAAAGCTCCTCCCTGACTACTGTTCGGATAGTCTCGAGCACTGTGTCGGGGCTAGAATCCCCAGGCACGAGCTTCTCGGAAACCAGCGCCTTTACCGATGAATCGTACTGCCTCGTTGAAATTTCAAGCGTCATCTCCATCGCGGCAGCCTCCGACAAGAATTTGGCCACCGTATCAGCATGGTTGCTCACAAGGCAGCAAAAAGCTCTTGCTTTAACCCTCGCATAAGACACCTTGGTTTCTTTTCTTCTGTCATTTCCGGATCGTTGCGTAGAAACAATCTCTTCATCGCCTCAACAAAGATCACTACCCCTTCATGGGGTGTCGCTGTGCGTTTAGAGAAGATTTGGGGCTCATTCCTTTCGCACGATGGGGGCGTACGTAATAAGGAACTCGATGTTGAAGAGACCCTCGTCAGTCAGTGAAGTTTCATGGTTGTAATAATAATAACATTTATTAGTCAAATAAAAATCATGTACATAATCAGACCTACCTAAGCCGCAACGGGCTTGTCTCGAACGAAGAGGCCGAAATTCTTCTTCGTTATCCAACCTGTTAAAAATCCAAACACGCTCCTCTTTCTCTATCCAGTCCTCAGGGTCTACAGCAGGAGACGGTTCTCGATGGTTGTCAAAGGCGGCTCGCGGGGCTGTTGAGGACGAGGGGGCAGTGGCTTCATGCACCATGTCGTCGGTTGCGGCGGTGTTACTCTTTGTTCTTTCTGGTAGAAGACCAAACTCGGCCGGTAAACCTTGAAGTCGGCGGCTTGGATGGCTTGGGTTGGGTTGTCGGCTTCCAAAGGGCTTAGGGAGCACAACCGGTGCGTACCCGCACCGCTACGACATGTCACGCATCCAAGAACGACGCAGTTGTCTTCACGAAAAACCAGTTTATTGGAGCGAACTTGTGCTGCCGTAACAACTCAGAGAATACACAGGTGGTGAAGCAGCAGTCAACAAAGTGACATGCGCAGGCGAGCGTCGGGGAGTCGAACACCACGGCACCTGCTCTGCAGGCCTATATCTACCAGCGCGAGTGCTTCTCGAACCGTTGGTTGACATCCGGAACATTGCAGATGAAAGAAGAATATTGTAGGCTAGCGACGCTCTTCGTATTATAATGAGGTGATTCGTGTGGACTAAAAATAAATATTGGGGCAAACACTTCGCTTGGGACACAAATAACTCAGCCGCGTGCGGCCGGGCAGAAAAATATAAACAAAACAAACCAAATGCATGGTTCGCGGCAATATGCCGGAGTAATACAAGGCATCTCTTGATATTAGGTGAAGCTTCTGGGGTGGAATAAAATGCGGAATACGTAGCCTGGAAGAGCCAACTAGCAAGGATTACGCTTATTGCCGAAGAAACCGCATATTTGCGCTCTCGTTGTACGAGCTCTGTATTGAATAGTAGGAGTGAAAAACCCAGTAGCAGTAGGAACGACATCTGAAGAAATCGCATATCGCCAAAGCAAACGCTTGTCACCATACCATTGGGGCTATGAGTCTCTGTGAATGTATAACGAAGTGCGCCACACAGCATGGGCGTGATTCGGCGAAAAAGGGCGCGCTTACGTCCCGATATGTCCGCTATTTGGATAAACAAACCACTAAAGTGGCACGGAGTTCAGAGCCCAATTATTCCATCACGCTTCTACAACGAATGATTAGAGCATGTGGTCGTGCGTTGACCTCTTCCCTCTAACCAGGTAAATTGCGAGATGGGAGTGTGGGTCGGGAACGGTGTGCTCACCAAACACGTGACTGACTCCAGAGCTGTGGTGTAACGCGCAGTTCCGTGGGCTCTTTTTGGCCATTCCTTGACAATACAAACACATTTTGTGCACCGCGCATTTCCAGGACTTAGAAAGAGGGGGAAATATAAACGCAAGACCCTGTCCAAGAGGCCACTTTGCCCACCTGCGCATAGGGGCGGGTGCATTTGCGTCATTGCGGCAAAACAGCTGCGAATCAATCACCAGTGATTAGCGTCGCCGAGCTCTGTGGCCAATTCCAAGGGGCATGCGACTGAAGGTTTAGCCTTTCCTCTCGTGTCAGCTGTTCCTCAATGGAAAAGAATGTTTCTCAGAAAGTGGTCTAGTGATGTGGTTTCTGCACAAGCGCCAGTAGCCTAACCTTAAACCGATAAGTCATTGTTTATTCTGTTTGGAATATTTGTTTATATTCATTTTGCACCTAGCATATGCAAATGTGTAAATATTGTTACGTGTGTAATCAGCGACAAAGCGCCGACGGTGCCACGCAGCGTTCTCTGTTGGCCACGTCAATCGTGCGGAGCCGGTGTGCGCCGTTGTGGCTTCTCTCCATCATCCTCATCATCATCTTGCAGATCACAAGCATGATCATCATCGCCTAAGCCGCGAGGAAGACGAGGACGTGCCCCCTTCGTGAGCGCGCGTTCTTTGTGTGGCTGCTACCAGGCATTAGGCACAAGTTTCCGAAAATACACCCTCTTTTCCTCTGTCCTACCGGGTTTGGTCTATTCTTGCGCCGTGAGATTTGTGGTAAAGCTGGGTACGGGACCGTCTCATGCCCAGGACTTCCTCTGAAAGCCATGAGAAACCTCCAGCGTCGACACGCCCGTACGTCGCTGCAGCCGCCGCAAGCTAGCCTACCTGTAGAACATGGCGGCCTGCTTGAGACCGCACCAAAGCGTCACGTTTCTGAACCATTGATAATGGCTCAAGTATCACTGCCGCCTCAGCTGACGCTTTAGCAGCCCCGCACTCAAACCAGCTTTTACGGAACCGATTCGGAGGACGTAGATGACTGGCTGGACCGATTAGAACACGTCGCTAATTTTCAACAAGTGGACACCAGCAGAAAAGTTTGAGAACGTCTACTTCTCGTTAGAAGACGGGGCACGGACATGGTTTGAAAGCCGCAAACGAAGGTAAAAGATCTGGAAAGGCTTACGTCAGGAAGTGCGCGACGGCTTTGCGAGCAGCGACCGCCAAGACCATGCACAAAACCTTCTGGAAATACGCATACTAAAGCCAAATGAAACAGTCGCGATATTTGTCGAGGACATGGCCCGTCTGTTCCGGCGCGCGGATCCCCCTATTTCGGAGCCCAAAAAGCTTCGGTACCTGATGCACGACATCAAACAGCTCTTCGCAGGCCTTGTCCTCAACCCACCCCGTACTGTGCAAGGAATTATTAAGGAGGCAACTGCTATCGAGCGTGAGCGTGCTGTGGAGGAGCGGTGCCACCAGTATGTCAGAACGGCGATCAAAACTCCGAGCCCGTCTGCGGAATCACTGTCGGCCTCTATGAACGACAACAACGTGCGCGAACTTATCAGCTCGGTTGTTCGTCAGGACTTGGGACAGTGCGGAATAGGAATAGCGCCGTCGAGATCTTCTTCCTGGGCTAGTTGGTGAATAGATGCCATGATTTGAAGCGCACCAAAAACACACGGACGAAGAACAGAGTAGACGAGACAGGCGCTATCTCGACGTCGCATCCAGCTGTCATCTCGGTTGCGATGTGTGGGGCAAGAAATTCGTCAAGCAATTTCCGCTCCAGAGCCCCGACGCCAGCTCATGCCCGAAATGGCTTACGCGACTGCTCTCCGCTGTCACATGCCCACCATAACGGCCTTGGCCACTGTCCCACCCCCGACGTACTCTCGACCTCAACCTCCTGGCTCTTTGCCACAAAGGGAATTCCCGCCTTGCCCGCAAGTCCTTAAGACCGACGTGTGGCCTACCGAGGACCACCAGCCCTTCTGCTATGACTGTCGCTAGCCAGAGCATGTTTATCGACGGTTCCCCTACACCGAGATCTGGCTAACAAGAACGGCCCATCGCCATTGCTGAGTCCCTCGCCACGCGTCAGTCTTCCGAGGAGGATCGTCCGTCGCGTTCGCCGTCGCCAGCCGGCTATGCTTCACCCAGCCGTCGCGATTACAGAGGCTCCCCGACGAGGTGGTATTTACGTCCGCGGCAGGGAAATTAAAGGGAAAAAACTTGCGAGGTCAGGTTTCTAGCTGCGTAAGTACGGAAGACCTCACAGTATCATCGACGGCTGACGATGTTACGGTGGCAATGAAGAACGTCGACGCTGTCACGAGTTCCGATCTTTCAGTCGAAATCGACAGACACGACCTAACGGCACTTGTGGACACTGGAGCAAGTTGTTCAATGGTGATCCAGCAGCTCGTGGAGCAGCTCAGAAAATTGACAACACCATGGTACGGTCCGCAAATTCGAACGGCCGGCGGCCACTTGATGAGACCCGTGGGTATGTGCACCGCCAGAGTTCGAATAGGGGACAGTGATTACGTCGCGACGTTTGTAATCCTCCCGCGGGGCTGTAAGGACGTGATCCTGTGGATGGACTTCCTTCACGAGCAGATTGTTGTGATAAACATCCCTGGACAGTTCGTCAGTTTTCCGAAGAAGGAGACCACACCGGAAACTCATGAGCGACGCTTACCTATGCGCACTGTCGGCGACACTATCGTGTCTCTACGGTCATGCGTGCTCAATCGCGTTAAGCGCGACGACCTATCCAGTGGTGACGGAATCGCGGAAGCTATCGGCCCGCTTCCACCTCCGCACGAAATCGCTGTCGCGCGGGGATTGGTCACCTATTACACGCTGTGTTACAGAAGATATTCTCACGAATTTCTCGAACGAGCGTCTGGAAATCGTCGAAGAAACTACCGTGGCAGACTTCGAGGACGTCCCGGACACGACGGATTGCTTTCTGCTTCAGAGCGACCACCCTACTCTTAAGGCGACGAGCAAACTTTCACTTGACGTTAACCCGCGCTTGCCACAAACAAACCGAAAAAAGCTCTGTTGCACAGCTTCACCGACAGCTTCTAATCAATGCCACGCATCCGACAAACTACGCTCATGAAACACCGCATCATCAAGGACGAATCTGAGTGCCACGTTTACCAGTATCCCTATCGTGTGTAACCAAAGGAGCCTGACGCGCTACGGCGGCAGGTGCAAGAGATGACCGCTGATGACGTCATTTAGCCTTCGAAAAGCCCCTGGGCATTGCCAGACAATCTGGCGAAAAAAAGATGACACTTTGCGATTCTGCGTCTACTACCCCAAAGCCAACCAGGTGACGAAAAAAGGATGTATATTCATTGGCTCGGATGACATGACTTCCTTGAAGGCCTGCGGGACGCTCCTTACTTTTCGTACATGGATTTCAAGAGCGCTCATTGGCAGATAGAAGTCGACGGTACCGAGCAGGTACCGCCATCCTAACGGCAGATTTCAATGTATAGACAACTTCGTCGTACGTGCTGTTGGAACTAATAGCGAAAGTTCTCTTCTGACAGACATTAATGCTTTAATACTTCTTTTTTAACATAGACCACTGAAACAAACTGGGAAATATAAAATAATCTTTTCAAAAAAAAAATCAATTAAAAATTTAATTTCAAAACAATAAAACCAAATAGCAAATACTTTCGATTTTTTAATTTTTTTTTGTAAAGAGAAGTAACGTCACATCGAACCTGTTACTTAATAACAAACTTTTAAAATAAAATAACTTGACAGGGCAACCGTTGAAGGCTTTCCTGATATTGACCTCGAAGCAAGGGTTCCGCTACTTCTTGTAATAGCACAACAATGCTGCACGGACGGGCAGCCAATTGTGGCATTTAGTTGCTCCCTATGGGTGTTTTAACCATACTGCAGCTGCGCCCAAACACAGAAAAACAAACAAACAAACATTATGACATTACAGTTTCCCCTTTACTAGAACAAAATACCACGGAAATTTACCGCCCGAAAGGCCTCATGCGTTTGTCAAGCGGAGCTGCACGACCGGAGGCCATATTGACTTCTAGGTAGTACTGTTGAGTAGTTGGAAGCTGCGGGGTTCAAATGGCATCCTGTGTAGATAGAAGCGACTTAACCTCGTTTCTCGCGATTGTTTTGCGGCATGTTATCCAGCACATCCTCGGCGCGTCTGATATGTTCTGGCGATAACATGGAACAAGGGATAACAGCTTTAGAGCGCTCAGTGCGTTCACAGCGTCGACGAAACTGCGGTACGGTGCAGAGCTCTGCTACTAGGAGAATCAGCGATGGTAGTATTTAAAGTAAAGTAGTAATTTAAAGTTGGAATTTCTTGTTTCGTCTAATACACTAGATGAGATGGATTTTCAACAACCGCTCACAAAAAAGTAGTCCCCGTATCACCTTACTTCGCGGAAAATGTAGTCCAAAAACGATACACTTTGGCCGCCCTGCTGCAGAAGGCGCATGCATCAGCATGGCCGCACCAACAAGAAAAAATTGCGACGAAGTGAAGTCGTTCATTGTGTAACGCAGTTGGTTTCTTTTGTTACGCACGAGACATGTGCGCCATAGCGCACAGTGACAGGACATAAGCCGCGTTTACATAATTGTGACAAGTGCCGCATCGCATCGCATCGCATCAATTTTCTAGCGCACCGCATCCATGTAAACGGGGCTAATGCGCTAGGAAAGCGCGTCGCATTAATGCGCCAGGCATGGGTGGATTGAAACGCGTAAGTCGACTTTCGGACCACATGTAAACGCGAGCGCATCGCATTAGGAATTATGTCCACAAGTAACGTAAGCCCTGCAAATGCAGCTTTGCATTTAAAAACGTCTAAATTGAGTGGAAGGCGCCAGAAAATGCGAGTCATAAAAAAAACCCACCCGCATCTTCCCACGAGGGGAACTAGAGTAAATGCGTCGCAGAGTAGTGGAGGTATCGCGTGAATGTTGCGTAATTCGGTATCGTTTGGGAATGCTTAATTGTTATTTCGTATTTATTATTGTTATTTATTGAATGAAGGAGAATCGAAGCAAGGAGTATAAAGTTAAAGTCTGTCTTTATTGCTTGGTGCCCTCAAGAAAAGCGTCTAGTCAAGCGAAAGCCAAGCAAAGACGCCCTTGATTGAATTCTGAACGCACGCCCCGCCGCTTATATACACACCGCCCGCGTTCGAGGGAGAGGAGTACGGGGGAGAGATGCGCATGTGCAAACTTCCGTACACAAGCGCGCCAACTTTCTACTCACCCACCACGCCGTTATCACGTGTACACGCCCTCCCGCCGTTACTGTTGAGCGCGAAGTAGCGCACGGGTAGCTACGACGCATGCGCGCACAGACGCGCTCCCCCCGCACCGCCGCAGCTGTTGTTGAGAGCGAAGGAGCGCACGCGGTACACGCGCTCCTCCCGCACCTCCGCACCTGTTGTTAAGAGCGAGGACGGTACGGGAGAGAGACGCTCACCTGCGCCTCGACGTGACGCGCATGCGCAGTGAGCGTGTGGACGGCGCCGACAACATCGACGAGTGACATCGCGAGCCTAAGAGATGCTCCGCATTTAAAAATACAAAAACCAGCCATGCCGGAAGCTTTGGAAGCGCCAGAAACGCTGCATTACCTTCGATGTGGGACACCGTATGCCGCCACCATCGCACTAGGGGTAATGCGGTACATGCAAACGCTAGCGCATCGCATTACTCCTGATGCGCTCGGAAATGTGTCGCGCTGCTATCGCATTCTGTCGCATTCATGTAACACCCGCCGCGGTGGCTCAGTGGCTAAGGCGTTGCGCTGCTGAGCACGAGGTCGCGGGTTCGATTCCCGGCGGCGGCGGCCGCTTTTCTGATGGAGGCGGAAAGCAAAAACGCCCGTGTGTACGAGATTTCGGCGCACGTTAAAGATCCCCAGGTGGTCAAAATTAATCCGGAGCCCTCCACTACGGCGCGCCTCATCGCCTGCGTTGCGTCGGCGCGTTAAACCCTACAATCAATCAATCAATTCATGTAACCGCGGCGATAGACAGAAATCGCCAGAAAGGCGCCGATGCCCTGTTTTGTTTTGGGTTCCAGGGTTTAAGACATCACAAAGGTGTTCAACCGCGAGAGCTCACTAGAAAAGTGTCTAAAAAGATTTTCCTAACATAAATAGTTCCTAAGTGGTAGACAACGTGAAATAAAGTTAAAATTAAACATGTAGTGGGCTTAACCAACTTAAATATACCCATACTACCACTCCGATACATTGCGAGACAGTCTCCATCCCTACCTCTTTGGAATCGGCAACAATGCTTTCAGTTTCGTTTTGGAAAACGAATGATCCTCCAGTAGCCAAGTCAATAACCTCCCACAGTGACCACGCAAGGTTTTTCGAACAATATCCGCTACAGGAAGCGGCAAACGGAATAAATTGAACTGCATCTGGTTAAGCGACCCCCTTACCTAGTAATCTGTTCTTCGCCCGCGGATATTGCTATCAGGTGGTATAAAGCGTGCCTGCACCCGGTCCGAAAATTATTTTTTTGTGAAAGGTTAGGGTACTGTATGCAGGGGGTAATTCGAACAATCGAATTTCTGCCTTTCCTTTCAGTGCGAGCCGCTGTTGATTACTAAGCCGTAAATCGTGAGTGTGTACCTTTACCATTGTTGTTTAGGTTAACCAGCACCTCGCTCACAAAATACTCGTGACTGGTGCGGGAACCTTCCGTGTACTGCACGCCACGCTGGCGCGTCGCGTAAGAGAAGGGAATCTGCGATGGACCTGACAGCTAGAAGAGGGGAGACGAAGGCTTCCGCTTGAACAACGCATACCTTTGCTGTGGCGCATGCCCAATATTTGAAACGGCGCTTGTCGTTTCTTATCTCGCAGTCGGAGTAATGGGGTCTGGTGTCCGGTGTAGGCGCGCACACCGGCTGCTGGAGCGGTGGAAAACATTTCTCTTTCCGATGGAGACAGCTAATATTGCCCCACGCCAGCCCCCCACCCACCCTAAAAAAGATAAAAGCGTCAGCCATAGCTTGGAAACGTAAAAGCAACTAGGGCAGCAAGAGAGTGCATAGACTGCACCGGTGCATCGCTCCTATAGGTTGTGACGGAATGAATACGGGTAACAGAAATACCAGCTATGATTGCTCATTTTTCAGAAAATAACAAACTGTTGCTCTTCGAACAATGTATAATTTTTCAGTTAGAAGGAAATTCCACGCGGCCTTTAGCATCCCTCTAAACACCACGCATTCATTCAACCAGTCTTCCCAAAAAGTATTTGAGGTATGACACCCTACAGTCGAATTTGCTGCTCCAACTAAACCTGAGGAGAACTGTACAATTTGGGTACCAAATACTTTGTTGTAACCCAGCGTCTCAAATTTTGTAGGAATGTCCATACCTCGCAGTGTTTTCGGTTTTCATTACTGGAAAGACATTATTCGGTAATTTCGATGTTCGGTGCGATGTTATCGTGCGCTAGCAATGTTGCAAGACCACAATGCAAGGCATCCAATCTTAACTTTGTTACTTTTTGAACGGACTGATTCCTTTATTATCACGCAATGCTCGTACTCCCTTAAGGAAGTGCCTTTTGTTCGTTGCTCATGGTGCTGTTTTAGCTGATTACATTTCAAGAGAAGTCTTCCCCCAGGCGTCTTGTCTAAGTGCTTCCTTGGTAGACGTCTGCGGGTATTCATGCTTGAGGTAGGCTGGAAGCGTACGCCATTGCCGGCTGGATCCATATGCCACAGTAAAATAGGGCATCTCTACTTATTAATCGAAGCTTCTGGGGTTGGATTAAAATGCCTGAAACGTTAAAGTGGCAGAGGCAACTAGCAAGGATTAACCTTATTGCCAAAGAAACCACCTATTTCCGCTGTTGTTCTACAAGAAACTGTGCGCAAAAGAGAGGGATTGAAATAGCCCAGTTAGAGCAGAAATGACGTCTAAAGCAACGCATACAGCCAAAGCAAGCGCTTGTCACCGTACCATCGGGGCTATGTGTCTCTGCTAATGTATAATGATGTGGGTGACGTAGTGTAAGCGCGATGAGGCGACAAAGTGCGCACTATTTGAAAACTGACTCCCGATGTGTCTGCTCTTTGAATGTACACGCCAATAAAGTGGCACGGAGTTCAAAACACCACTTGGTCATCACACATATTCTTCTGTGTACTCGGATATGTATTTTGAGTGGATTACAAACCGCATTCAAGATCAGTAGTCAAAATATATGTGTGGGCTTGTAATGATGAACATCGTCATTGCTGCAGGGAAATATAATGTCCTGGGTAGCCAGGAAAAGTCCTTAGAAAGAAACTGCCCAGCTTTGCTTGACACCACTTTCGCAGGGTTGGAATGTGGAGCTTATATGATGGGCCGATGCCATCGCTATGCTCCATAGTCAATATTTTATTAGACCCTGCTCTGGACATCAAGGTCGATCTATGCTAGCTCTAGTGCCGCCTTCGCATAACAACGAATGTGTGGGGCACGTTGACGTGCGTTGACCTCTTCGCTCAAACCAAGTGAATTGCGAGATTGCCTGTGGCTCTGGAATGGGGGGCTCACCAAACACGTGAGGGACTCCAGAGCTGGGGTGTAACGGGGAGTTCAGTGTGCCCGATTTGCCTATTCGTAAAAAATAACAAACACATTTTGTACACCACGCATTTCGATGCCTTAAGAATCGCGGTCACACAAATGGAAGGGACCGTTCCAGAGGCCACTATGCGTGCCTGCTCATAGCAGCCGGTGCATTTGCGTGGCTGTGGCGAACCCGTTGCCAGCCAGTCGCCAGAGCTTACCGTCGTCGGGCTCTGTGGCCTATACTTTGGCGCATGCGAATGAAAGTTTTGCCTGTCTTGTCTAATCAGCTTTTACTCTTTGAAAGGGATAATTCTAAGCAAGTGGTCACGTGATTTTGTTCCTGTACAAGCGCCAGCAGCCCAAACCTAAACCGATGTGTCATTGTTTATTTTAATCTAAAATATTTCATTGTATTTATTTTGAACATAGCCTATGTGAACGTACAAATATAAAATATATTTCCCTTTCGCATTTATATATTGGGAATGTGTGAGCAATTTTCAGTGTATGCATATACGTGTTGATATTGCGCATATTTAACCTTTGTCCACTATTTGTAGCGTAAGGTTTTAGGATACTCAACATTTTTAAAGGCTTAAAACTTTTGTTTAGTATCCTATCAAAACAAATTGTCTCTAAAAGACATCCGGATTTTCGACTTCCTCTGGTTCTCTCACGCGACATAGTCTTCTAGTATTGTTAGCAGGCACCATTTCACGTGGCCCAACTGCGTTCACCCATTTCGATGAGTGCGGGGAGAACTCTTCTTCTGGCGACTTCTATCACATAAGGCCGGGAGTTTTCTTTTTGGTGTTTTCAGCTTTTGCGAAGTGGGTATTGCAGACGTTTCTAAACACCCTTCTCTGAGGTCACCTTGAGGAGGCCCTCTTAAACCAGCCAAGGCCAGTAGCTGTACTAGCGTGACAACCTCCGTTCGCCTTTCTCTAAACCCGCCAGTGCACATAGCGTAAACCAATGTCAAAAAGGACGTTTCAGTTAGTCTCTAGCCTTCGCTTCGCCGTACGAACACAATATAGCAGAATGGTCATGCTTCTACTCGACGGCGTAAAAAACAAGCATGACTCTCGTTCACTGAGGTATAAATCATCACGCCGACCAAAATTAAATATAAGAACTTCTATGTACACCTCCTTGCTGACTTCCGAATAACAATTTATTTTTTTGTCTAGAAAAAACACATCTTTTGAAAAAATTAATGCGGCGGAAGCTGTATGTTGTGATGGAGTTCAGCGTAATATTTCCGGCCAAGATGGCCCTGTGGGTAATCGTTATCTTACCCTCATAGCAAGTCGAAGTTTGGAGAACATCGTCCAGGTTTAAAGAATTACGTCCTAGCTAGTTGCGAGCCATGAGAAGGACGGAGTAGTTAATTAATACGCGATCTCTGCACATTACCTAAATGCACTATCGTCTTGGAAAAAGGCAATGTAATGCTCCCTCTCATTATGAAGAAAACGCTATTCTGAATTGGATTATTGTAGAAATAAAAATAAAGTGCTTTTAAACTGAGCCTTTTTACTTGCTTTGAACATGTATGGTCACCTAAACTACTGCTAAACATGATAAACTAGGCCCATTATCGTCCACTAGCGGCAGTGAAGCTGAAACATAGAAACACTGCCTTCCCTTGGATAGATGATGATATGGTGGTTATGCAGCATATCATCTTTAAACTTGAAGACGATTTCTCGCAAACACCAATAATAGTCTTTGAAAAGAGGAGACCGGAAGATTAAAAAGTACAATTACGATGAAGACCAGTCTCGTCAAGGAACGCACTTCCTGTTAGGTTGATTTTGAAGTTTTGGAAGGAACTAACACATAAATAAAAAATGAACACAAGTCTCGGGTTTGCATTTTCGTCCATAGGTTTCTTATCTTTTCGAAAAGAAGGTTACTCGGAATTTTATACAAGCAGTTATACAAGCTATGTGTCATAATATACTACGTTTCTCCAGAGCTTTTCGCGAAGTTCCTTTAGCGCGTGTGTTTCAAATGTGACAAGGCTCGACTTTCGGGCAAAACAGGTGCACAATGCCAACTACATAGTCAGCCGTCTTAAGGAGAGTCATAATACCACATTTACATTTTATAATCTGATTTTTATAGCCCTATCTTTTAATTATACAAATTGAACCCTGATCGCCAGTGATACCACACAGTTTATCAAAGTATGTGTTTAAGGCATATTTATAAACAGGATCTATAAGGGACATCAACACCTATGGGCCAATCTCAATTCCGATATCATAATTGCAATACAGCGAATATTTTAAAGAGAGGCTTTCGTTCATTCGCGCAACGACAAATCCTCATTGGAACAGACCAGTATTTATTCCAATTTTTAAATAGCCGGACAAACGCCTTAAACGGATTGCAGCGATGTCGTTGCAGTCACATCGATCATCGAACAAACATAACGTCGGCATTGTGCTCTTATAGACTCTCGGTGGCATTCTATACAATGGGCATAATTTTCTACTTAATGAATGAGTAAAATTTCAAATGTAAAGATTTTGTGCCGCATTGTCATCACACAACCTGTTGAACTGCGTCCAGCTTGTTCGTTCAGAAAATAAGTGAAAATCAAACAAGGTACGATGCAAGGTTCGGTGCTCTGATATTAGGCCTTGTCGGCAAATGTGGCCACAAAACGGATGTTGAAGGAAGCAACACCTCTACTTTTACCATATCATAAGACGATGCCGAAACTTATGCAAGAAGACATTTGCCTTATGGTGAATTAGCGCTTTAAGAATCTGAAGCTCCTAAACAGTTATAAAACCAAAGCCATGAGCTGACGTTCATGACAAGCATATCTATATTATTATAGGCAAGGCCCTAACGCGACTGGTTTTGTCCTCGCATGAACCTCCTCCACGAAACTAGATATTAGGTTTGAATTCTGATAAAAGTTTATCTTGTAATTTATATCACAAGCAGCGGAAAATGGCACGCTAGCGGCATCCGTTCACATAAATGTTCTTTGGTCAGTTTGCGGAAAGGCATTAAGAAGAACGGTCTCGAAATGCTTACTTCACTGTGTCATTCACACAGTACAATATTTCATGCCATTCGTGTTCTCAAAAAGTGTATACAGGGAATACGTTTCTGCACAAATAGAGCACAGCGGTACACATGATAAATGAAACCATAGAGAACGCACGGAAATAACTTTCAATGAGTAAGTTTTACCACCTGCGAAACCAAAGTAGCGTTTACTAATGAACCCATACTTCTAGGGAGCTTTAGCACAGCACGAAAAAAGGAAAGACGAAACACACGCTAGACTTCAACTTGGTGTATGCAAAAGGGAACAGGAAAACCCGCATATATTTATATGATTCGAAAAAACAAAAAAAAAACAAACAAGCACATCAACTGGGTATACTGCATACTTTTCAACCTTTTCCAGCAAAAAAACACGAATTTTTGAAAAAACGTAACTCCTCTTTTATTGAAATATACCTCATGAATAATTGCGATCGCCAGCATAAAAACACATTAAAAACAATATTTTGTACCCAAATACAAAATACGCTGTCGCTAAAGTTGCAGGTTGGGGCTTACGTGGTATGTCAAACACTGAGAAAGGGTCACAGTGGACAACGCGTCAGCAGAGTAGAACGCTGGAAAGTAGAACTGAATTCAGGAATCCTCCATGGCGTTTATCATTGGATGACCTTGACAGAAGGAGAACAGCGTGAGCAGTAAACGGAGGCAGAGGGGAGGCAGTCACGGGTAAGAAGCTTGAGAAGCAGGATAAACATCTTTATTGTGGGAGAAAGTTGCGTGGACTCTTCAGAAGGTGAAGTCCTCAGTCCAGGACCCCATATGCCTTGCCAGCCGCTACAGCCTGCTCGACCAGCGAAAGCTTGTCGAACAGACTTGAGCTGGATAGGCTGCGACTCCAGAGCTCGGGAGAATTGTAAGGATTTGGCTTGGGGAAACGGTGGGAGGGACATCCACCAACCATGTGGAAGAGAGTGCAGCCTGTAAACAGAACGGGTGGCTAGGGGACGTAATTTGTTCGCAGTAGTGGCAGACTCTTTTTGGGTGGGAAAGGGTGTTTGCTTGCAAGGCACGGTAGTGGTGTGTGTCATGAGTAACCCCCCAAACTGGTATGTGCCGTAACCCTGAAGGTGTATGCAACGGAACCTCCGAAGGAGTATGTGCCAGTCCATGCGGTAAGAAGTGTGCATACAGGGAAATGAACATCGATACCAGAAGAGGAAGAAGAACGAGGCAAACGGGGTGAGACGAAAGAAGAGAGGACCAGGCTACGCTCGTCAAACCGCTCCCAGCGTCAACGGGACCTGACTACGCCTCAGGCCTAGCAACACGTTCCAGGTTGTGATCCTGGAAGGGTACCCCGCGGCAGCGCACCGTCGGCGGCTACAGGCACAGGAACCAGCTGCGCTACAGGCGGCGATGGCTGGGTCCACTTCGTGGACCCAGCCGTCATGTTTTTGATGTTGGTTTGATGTCCCTATTTGATGGTGGGTCCACAATATCAAATATGAAGACATCGCCAGTAACGTAAGGCGACACAATACTCAGACTTTTACGCAAACTCAAGCCGCGAGAACACTTCTTTGACTGTTTACTGGTACTTGAAGTGGACTCCGAAATATTGTCCTCGTCTATTAAACCGTTTTTCTGTGTGTCCTGTCCACTTGGGGACTTACCGTGACAGTGTGCCTCCTTGACAGATAGGTTACGGTTGGGTGAGGAAGTGTACGTCTGGCCAGACGTGGATGTTAGGTAATTTCTGGTATGTCAGGAGGGGAGTAAGTCTCTGTGGCGGAATTTTCTCCACTCCTCGCGTGGCGCGGCATTTCTCGGTCGAGGTCGTCTGCTATCTGGACCATTTACTCCCAGATGGGCTGGAGTACATATGATCTAGATCTGTGGCTGCGGCGGGTCTCGGATCACCTTATCACGGGCCGCAGCTTTACCCGTTTCGGCCTGTAAGTGCCGGCAGGCCTGTTGGCTGTCCGTCACTAGAGTAGTAGCCTGGGCAGAGGAGGTGGCAAGTGCCATTGCCGCCTCTTAAGCTTTAGCTGGAGAGAGTTTTGCCAGAGGCAGGGATAGCCTGTCTTCATTGGGTGGGGCTTACTCCCAAGGCAAATGCTGTATAGGAGGGCTATGCTGCCACGTCTGTGAAGACGGCATCAGCATCTTGACTGTACTGTCGTGAGATGGCCTCCTCGCGAGCCTTACGCCGTCCACTGTGGTGTTCAGGGTGCATATAAAGTACTCACCGAGAGTTGTACTTTATTGAGTTCTTGAGTAGGTCGGCGAAGAAGCTCTAGAAGTGGGCCATTGATCCCGGTGTATTTATGCCCAGTCCCGAGAGGAACTGCTGCCCTCTTTGGTAAGAGAAAGCCCACGGTATTGTTGTAAGAGAAGTCCTTCTAGTCGTCCAGACGACGTATTGTGAATGCCGAGTGAAGGAGTAGGAAGGTGGATGTGTTTGTGGGAAGGCACAGTGAGTGCTTGTTCGATTTCCGGAATATTGTATTGAAGACTTCTTCTCCGTGATTGTTGAGCAGAGCATATGGGACTGTGTATGTGATGCGTGAAATACTGAAGGCGGGCACAAGACGTTGTGGTGCATTCTCCCCGAAGCCGCGCCTCTTCGATATAATCTGGCGCAGCATACTTGTTGTTTGGAAGAGCTCCAAGGTATTGCGGCAGTTTGATTATGGTGATAATAAATACAACTGGGGAGAGTATTGCTCGTTGTGGTGCGCGTCTGCTCGCCATGTTGATGGTGTCAGACTTGCTTCGCCACCATGGAGTACCGCTTGCCTGTTAGTAAGGAAATCTCGCCCGTAAGCGTGCGTGCGTCCCCCGTATTGCAGCTCTCGCAGGTGGACCCAGATGACTGAGTGGGACACATTGTCAAAGGCCTCAACAATGCCGCATTACCGTGGGGGAGTGCCGGGTGGCCAGGTCATGACTTGTTCTTTAATATGGAAAAAAATGTGGTGGGTGGATAGGCGGTGTCCTAATCTAAACGTAGAGGTTTGTATGAGGTCCCATCGTTTAGACGGCGCTGGAGGCCAGCGAGTACGTTCCAGTCTGTCCAGCGAGTACCAGTCTGTCAGGCCGGTAAGTCCCACTGTTCGGACTAGCTCAGGGACTCAAATGATTAGTGCTGTAAAAAAATGATCCCTGCCCAGTTACTCTAGCTTGTTTTGCCATACACACGTCAGCCGCTGGTTGCTAAGCAAGTGGTCTGTCGTAGTATCGCGAGAGGTGCTCGCGACCCCGCGAGTGATAATGTTGACCTTGTTGAGTACCAGGCATGCCTTCTCATCTACGTTCTTGTGAAGATAGTTACCCCTTGGATTAGCGTAAGTGTAACCGCAAAGAGGGTGCGCCGTATTGAAGTCTCCACTGAATGATAGTTCAGTGCCTCCGGGCTTTCTTTAGCGCCAGTTCTAGGTAGTCATTTAGGGCCTGTGGGGAACATTCGGGTCTGTAGTATACATTAAGGTGGAAGATAGGTAAGGAAGGTTTTGATGCCTTGGCAGGGAGTAGTTCTAGTAGCACGCCTGGGGCTCCTGCTAATGGAAGGGAGTGCTGTATAGCGGCGATTGACGTGGATGCAAGCGTGGGTAACACGCGCGTTCCATTCGGATGAAAGCTGAAACAGTCGGGTAGCAAAGCATAGGTGTGGCTTTCTTCTAATTGTGGCTTTCTTCAGTGTTGTGATACACTGCATCAGTTCTGCGCGTTTTTTGCGGAAACCGCGGCAGTTCGATTGCCAACTATTGCTTCGCCGCGCCTCCGATTATCCCTTTTAAAAGACCCATCATCTTTCATGGCATCTTTGGGTGAGGAAGAAGGGGGGAGCGACGCGAGTGCACTGCCTGGGAAATGCTTCAATTTTTATAGTCGTTCTTCGAAATTGGTATTCATTTCTTTTGAGGGCTTGCCCGGTCTGACTCAGTTGGTCACCAATCGTTTCTTGCAAGGCGGTCAGCAGCTTTAGCATAGAATGTATTCCCACTACCTCGTCTCGAGTGATAAATGGCGTGGGGTTTGCTGGCATCGACTGGCCCGAAATTGGGCGAGAGTTGTGGGCAGAGGGAGGGATCCATCACTGCCATGTGGAAGAGACGTTCGGGGTGGCTTGATAGCGACCACTTGTAAGGGCCTTGGTTACTCGGTGAGGTAAGGCGTTTATTTTACGACTAAGCCGTATCGGAACACCGGACGAGCAACCGACGACGATGATGATCAGTCTCGTAGAAGACGAAGCGTTCCTCAATGTGTTTGGTGATGGGGATAATGAAGCAGTGAAATAAATGATTTTCTACGCTTCGGAGGTTATTGTTCAGAAGGTGCAGAGAGGCTGGCTGCTGTTTTTGTTAAGGACGCACGCAGTTCAGCAACTTCCTCTCTGAGAGTCGCGTTCTCAGATTGTAATTGAGTTATGAGTGCGCCATGGGCCATACTTATTTAAGCTCTGGAGTCCGTTACCCCTGCCCATCTCACCATGGGGCCGTCTTCCTGGCGTGGGTCTTTGTGCGCAGAGCCCCTGTTTCCCGAGTAGCTGGCCGGGTGTTGGTTCTTGGGTGGCTTGCGTTGCGTCCCCGGGGTCTGATCTCAATTGCGTGCCTGGCTGGGCGCGTGTTTCTTGGTGCTTCACCATCGGTGTTGCGGCCCTTGACCATGATCTTGGCTCAAACTTGAGCTCGAACCATGAGGTCTCCGGTTTCGCAGCAAGCCAGTACAGCGGGAACGCTGCCGCCAGTACCCAACCAAAGTGGACTTGTTTGGAGTTTTCTTGGCCCCTTGTACACGGTGGTCAGGTATCACTCGGTGCAGTCTTTAGATGGGGTGGTGTGTCGGCCTTTACAAAACCCGCATGTCGGAGTGCAGATGTGATCAGGCTCGTTGAGTAGGGCACCGAATACCTTGCACTTGGGCGTGGCGGGAGGCCAGGCGCAAACGTCCGCTCCAAGGCAAATTTGATGACAGAGGGTGCAAAAGGCGACCGTGCGGCGATTAGGGTAGCATCGGAGTATGGCTTAGCGGACATAAACGTAGTTCCCACTTGTGAGCAAAATCTGCATTTTGCTTCGTAGCGATTCGGGTGCATTAAATGAAGACGCGTCGGATGTGGGAAGGAGCTGGTTTGTATGAGCCGTAGAGTAGTTTGATGTTCCCCGGAAATGTCAGTGTGAGGCGGGGGTAGGATCCTCCCCGGAAGGCGATGATGCTAGGTTATGTCACTGAACGCGAATAAACCGATGACTATACGCGTGCAGCTCCTTAGCGTGGGGGGTAAAAGCACAGGCTTGTAGTTGGGCGTATTTGTTGCCCTCCATGGAAGCGTGAGCGGGTGTCCAGATGAGCTGAATGATCCATTTTAGGAGTGGATGTTTAGCACACGCAGTGCAGCTCGGGACAGTTTTGCTCAGCCGGAGCTTCTGATTAGAAAGATAAAGATGGCCCTGTATTTGCTCTGAATGAGCTACAATGCTAGGTGAACTTTTTCCATCGCTCTGTGACTGGCTCCGTGCAATCTGAGAAGAAATAAAACTATTATCACCAGTATTATTTCTACCATATCACATTATCTTCACACGTTTCAAAGACCACGGGTTAAGGCCAGCTTAGCGATGGGATATTAAATCATTTCTTTAACTCACGATGTCACCCGTTCTAGTTGACTATCGTAGTCCGCACCCCTCCCCCTACACTATATAAAAAAATAACACTTACCGGCGCCTAGTTTCGATCCCACGACCCTGCGGGCGGAACGCAAAGTACATGGTGCTCTGCCCACTGCGCCACAAAGCCGACACAGAATGGACGGCTACGAACACGCTTTATATCCTTGACTCATTCAAACTACGTCAAGAAGCTGCTGATACGACGCATTCACTACCTGTGGGCGGAACGCGATTTACATGGTGCTCTTCCCACTGCTCCACAATAATCATACCCACCTGCTAATAAATGATGTCACGTGACCACATAATTACGTCTCCTCATTTATTTACAATACAACCAATAACAGCAACAAAGTCCAACAACATTAACGTAATGCAAACTACTTAACGTCGTCCGCCCCCGGAAATGCTCTGCATTTGATCGTTTCCCTCGCGAGGGGGATGTTTAGTTTCCTGCCGCAGCAAGAACAAAGCGGCCTCCTGCGCAGTTTGTGTTGCATACCCACTTGGGGGATTGGCCAGGATCATTTCACTTACTACATGCCTGTTACGGCAGGGTTTGACTCGAACTTTTTTGTTGTTACGTTGTTACGTCCGGATAGTCATGAAATTTGGTTGCGGCTTGTTCTGCAATGCCCTATGTTAGAAGTGAGACCGTTATACGTAATGGAGAAGCTCATCCTTCCGATTTGCCTAGCCCTAATCGGTTTGGCTCTAATCGCGTTTTGTACTGGCAAGCAGGCATTCCAGAGCTGAGGGTCAGACTTATCTTACCGACGGTTAGGACTTACCTCCCCTGTACCAAGCCCCTGGAGCTTTCACGACTTTATTTGTTTGTTTTAAATGCAGAGCATTTCAGTAACTCACGATGTCACCCGCGTTGACGTCCGTAGTCCGCACCGCACCCCTCCCTACTATATAAAAAAAATACTATCCGGCACCCAGTTTCGATCCCTCGACCCTGCGGGCGGAACGCAATGTGCATGGTACTCTATTCACTGCGCCACAAAGCCGACACAGAATGGGACACTACGAACGCGCCTTATATCGTTGACTCATTCAAATTACTGCTGACGAGCGCTCTCTCGTCAGCAGTTGCCACAAGTGCAACAACATTAACGTAACGCAAACTACTTAACGTCGTGCGCCGCTGGAAATGCTCTACATTTGGTCGTGCCCCTCGCACGGGGGATGTTTCACTGCGTCTTCTCTTGGTAGCGGGACCCGTGGCGCCATCTGGCGGAGGCGCGGCACAACTCGTAGCACTTTCGTTTTCAAGCCACGTGCTCATTTGGAGCAAAGTACCGGTAGGGGTACTGAAACGTCAAACGGCTTTTTTGACTAGGTCCGTGACCTACGTTTCATTGTTGTAGCAACTCATACAGTGCATCACTCCACCGAAGCGACATACCCAGAAAAAGAGATTGCACTTATGCGCGACATCGTCTTCTTTTTAAACCTTGTTTGGCGGAAAAGGCTGTAAAAATCTTGTCCTATGGCGCAACATTTTACTGGTGTTTTGGGTAAAACAGGTTACAAAAATGAAAAAAAGGATATTCTTGTGAACAACATAAAAAAGGTGTAAGGCTGCTTAATATCCTAAATAATGGATGTGAGGAGCGCAGTTACGCGCGACACTGTGGGTCGGCTGAGCGCGCAGTGTGACATTACAGACGCATTGAGCACGCACAAGTCACACTTCGACAATAAATAAATTGAACAAGCTAACCAACAGGATGAATGGGGAGAGCGAGAACACAAAAACCTATTTTCTATTTTTTCCAGTCTTCAACACACGGGCCAACAAAAAATTATCACACACTTGATGTGGCACGACACAAACCGACATAAACCTACCAGCCGTGACTCCCGCAAAGCTTTGTCATTTGATCATCACTTCAGAGGAGTTAAAGGCTCTACAAAATCCAATAAATCTGTTGCTGACTGCTGGGCTCTCATCTCAGCCCCTCGACGGACTCCATGACACTCCCGAAGAAACTGTCGGGCCGTGCCACCACGCCGGCCTGAAGTCACGCCATGCGCGCCCGCCATATGCTGGAAAGGCCCAGGAGCATTATTTATACGTCCGCTTTGAAGAAGAAGGTACTTCTGTACGAGATCGATTACCGTGTAGCCGTGGAAATGTCACTGTAGTTCACACTTTCTTACTCTAACCTTTAGCTTTGTGCCTTCGGCTTTGGTGAGTGAAATGACCACTTGGAGGCCCTTGAGCCGAAGAGCAAATCCCAAATTTGTAGAGATAATTTTATGACGAGCCAAAGTTATTTAACCACCCAGCAGCGCAAGCTGCAATCCCCCCCCCCCGCTGTTCCCCTTTACCACCTGCGTGAAATAAATGCCGGCACCGATATTTACAAAATGTGGCGTTGTATTGTCAGCATGTAGTTTTTAATGCTTATGTCTTCTATGCCGAGTGACTTCAAAATCGTATAATTCCTTGTGAAGAAACATAAAAGAATTACTCCATCTTCCCGTGGGGAACAATGAGGAGGATGCAAAGCATCATGGGGGTTCCGTGTAGATTCCATTGTGTTGCCGTTATGTTGTTCCATTAATCGGAGCCCGAATGGGAACGTAGTGTGAACACCCATGTAGACACAGAGAAATGTAGAGAAATGTAGCGACAGCGAAGAGACCGACACCCGCGTTACCTGATTGACCACCTCCTGGTTCTCGTCTGTCTTTCTTTATTGCGTGCTCAGCACGTACCCCGCTGCCCGCCCTCTTCACCCTCTTTCCTGGTTGAGCTGCAAGGCGCGTGGCGCTTCCTGCCACAGCTTTCCCACGGGAAATTCAACATCCTCGTCTAAAGTTCCAGTTCGTCATTTCAGTTGACGTTCAGCTTCGCGTGCCTTCGTTGTACCAGTAGCTTCTTGACGCTGTCTTAATTAGTGAACGACATAAGGCGCGTTCGTAGCCCAATCTCCCATCTTGGTTTGTAGCGCAGTGGGAAGAGCGCCACGTACCTCCAGTTGCGGCCAGAGAGTCGTGGGATCGAAACAGGGGGTGCCTAACTATTTAGTTTTTAGTGGACTGCGCTGACATCAATCCAGACGCTGACGTGGCTGAAGAGACGCGCATGCGCAGTAGAGTTCGGGCGGCGGACAACAACGACAACAAGGGAGGGAGGGACACAGCCCAGAGCATCCGAGGCTTCGCTTCTAAAAACGCGCGACTTGTTCTATCAAATAGGGGTACATCAGCAAGATTCCGCTAGTGCAGAAGCATCTCCAACACGCTGGAAGCAGTTAGGAGTTGTGAAGGAGTGCCTGGAAGTGCAAAATAAAACATAAGAATCATCAGCCTTAAGTATCACGGCGATAGTTGAACGCGACGCTTTCTTCGTGCGAAATAGAATAGAAGGGTCAAATTCAAATACGCTACGATCAAACCGCGTGCTACTCAAATTCAAAGCTCACCTAGTCATTTTAAACATAAAAGCCCACCAAGGAAACTCATTCCCTTAGCTCTGCGATAAATTGTCATCATCGTTATACAAAACAGGGTATGAATTTTTAAGCGTCTGTGGCAGGTTGTAGCACTTGGCCGCAGCATTCAGTTGTGAAACTTGGGGTACGTTTTGGGCACCCTCCCGTCTTTCGTCATTGAGCCACGCAGGAATTATTTTAATATTAACCAATGACCATCTAGCTAGCATCAATTGCGAGTATTATAAAACAATGCTTTTCACGACCAAAAATAGCGTTCTAGTGTCAAGCGGTATTTATTCTGTAAGCGATTCCCCACGACTTTATTCAGCGTAAATCTGTGAAAATAAACACGTTTTTACTGTAGGTAATCAAGTTGCGGACAGTCGTCTTTCGCAATTTCTCTTTTGGGGTAAATCTTAGAGGTCACCCACTCCCCACTTTGTTTCGATTGTGCACGACGCCGTTTCGTCATCCATTGCCGAAGCCCGGCGCCGCAGCCTTTCTATAGTGGCTGCACACGCCGGCTGCACACAACAAAAACAACAACTGCTGGATGTATAATACCGCTGTCACACAGGAACTTTCAATCTGGATTGAAGGGAAACGTGGTTGACGTATCGAGCGCACTCGACGCACTGCCACTGCTACACGGCATGTTTAAATCCCGATTGAGAAGTTGCACCGCTTGCACTCGCGTAGCCAGATGGCGCTAAAAATGTACTTCGCGGTGGGCGTGTGGTAACATTGCTCGGTTGTAGTTATACGGAGCTATATAAATGAAAATGCACGCCTATTTGGGTAATGTTATTTGACACATTTTGTGACGTTAGTTCAGGTTGGCAACTTCCGGGCCACTACTCAGCGGGGACAAGAGTATCACGGCTTTCGTTCGATCGCGCGCTTGGAAACCTCATCGCGCTTGGGGAACTACGATTGAGTTCGAGTGCGATCGGCAAACTGTAAGAAATTGAATAGCTTCAATTGCTATTTAAACTGTCGTGTACCAGGAGCCGTTTCGGATAGCGCTCGATCCGGATTGATTCCATCGTGATTAAAAGTGCCTGTGTGACAGGTGTATAAAGTACATAATTTAAACGCACTCTCTTTGTGCATCCCGTTCGTGTTGTTGCTCACTTCATTTTATGTATAAGTGTAATATGTGCGTGCATAATGTGTGTCAATGTATTGCTACTTGCTCAGGCGATCACATTGTCACGCATAGCTTTTTACAAGTTTATACATGGCCGGTAAATAAACGGTTGTAGCAAACGGGAATGCTATTCACTAGGAAATTCCTACTGAAGTTAGTGGTGTTCGCTACCTGCTACAGTTAAAAGCCTTATTACTGCTACATTTATTATCTAGAACTACTAATTATCTTGTGGATGCTGTGTCAAGTACTTGGTTAGAGTTTTGTGTATAAATGACACCACATGTTTTACGAGTGTAGAATGTGGCTTTGGTTCTTCCTGGGGAGGCACATATATAAAAGCACACCGATCTATTTTTAGTACCCCATTTTAAAATGGCGCGAATTCTTAGCGAATGCATGTTAGCTGATGAAAATGATAATGAATATTTATTGTCAGGTATTGAACAATAAAGTCATACACTCATCACGAAACGTATCAGATTGAAAACCAGATCTGAGCTCTGTTTTGATTGGTCAAATGGTGAATAACTAACCAATCTACTAACGACGCCCACCCGATTGGTGTGGCTTAGGCAATTCAAGTACAAATCATGTTTGCAACAACGTGCCCCTTGGGGGTGGCAGCATGCTAGAAAAAAGGGCACAGGGAAGTTAGTTTTAAATATGGGTGGTATAAAACGCCCTGCACATGAAAGACAGGTCGCGCCTCTGGAGCTTCTATTATCGGACTAAAATATACGTGTAACCGTAGCCAGATATGATTTGCTGGCACCGTTTGCGTTTTCAAGCTACCATTGTCGACATTGCATAATTTATTTGGACAAACGTTCGTATGACGACTAATACATGAGGTTGCACATTTGAGGTTGCACGGTGAGTGAACATTAGGAAAATAAAAACATACAAAAATTTAGAGAATTGACTACTATAGCGTAGCTATTCATTTGCAGTTTGTCTGGCTTGTAAGTGCTTTACAGCAATTTTTTTGGTTTTTAAAAAATCTGTCCCACATGTAAATCTGACATTTAGATTATCGTAATACTTACAGGTGTTACTTCTGAGAAATCTGCAATTTTGTGTAAATCAAGGGTGTAATGTGTTTCCCCGTTTTCGCAATCTTCTTTTCTATTC
The DNA here is from genome assembly GCF_048455015.1 of Haemaphysalis longicornis. Classification (NCBI taxonomy): domain Eukaryota; kingdom Metazoa; phylum Arthropoda; class Arachnida; order Ixodida; family Ixodidae; genus Haemaphysalis; species Haemaphysalis longicornis. Next base: position 240,958 of record NW_027526257.1, on the reverse strand, counting down.
TTTATATTTATTAGTTTTCAAAATGTTGTTCGATCAATTCTACACTTTTCCGCCAAATTGACGAATAAAGATTGAACTTCTGCCAAATCTTGAATGAGAACATCTTCGACAGAATTCTGTCTGGTTGGGTTAAACTTAAGAGGCGAATACACCAACCAAGGGAGTTTATTCAAAGCGGTCCCAAACATTCGGAGACAACTCGGCTCCTTCTTCAGGGGTGACAATGTACGACAAGAAGCAGCGGTTATATAGGTGTCTTCTTCCTTTTTTTTCTTATTGGATTCTTGCCCTTTCGCGTCGGAGGCCGTGGGCGTAGATGGTGGGAAGGGCTCTGAGGGATCTGTTCAGGGCTTGCCGGTTTCCTTGTATTTGACAGGACTCAAGCAGTAATCTTTGTGAGTAATTGGTTTCGGTGCCAATCACCTGCGCGCCGTCAAAGTTAATACTGTGGTGAGCTTTTTCGCAGTGCTCGGCCAATGCACTTCGCGGAGTGTCGCACCGGCGAACGTCGTTTTTGTGTTGGCGGAGGCGTGTCGGGAAGTTCATGGTCTCCCCAACATAACTAGTGTTGCATTGTGCGCAAGCAATTTGGTAGACGACCACTTGGGATTTTTCTTTTGGCGGCCACTCTTTAGGTCGAGGTATCAGCCGTCCAAGAGTTGACACTGGCTTGTGGGAGATGACAATGTCTTCCTTGCGAAGAATGCGGGATAATGTTTCACTCGTTCCTTTAACATAGGGGACTGAAAAACGGGTGGGTCGGCGTTCGGAGAGGGTGGGGGCAAGACGGCGGCAACAGAAGAGGGGTTGTTGACCGGCGGCGTCAGTACAGAGGAATTTCCTTGGTTGCAGCCTGACTGAGGGAGACGGCGTTTGACGCGTCGTATGAAGTTGCTCGTGTATCCGCTTTTCTTCAGATCAGCGATTACGGCTTTTCTTCTTTCTTCCTGTCCTCTTCTTTTTTCTTTCTTGCGGTCCTCTTCTTTTGAGCATACAGTTCTGGCTCTAAGTCAGATAGCTGAGATCACAGATGATTTGTGGGAATTTTGGTGGCAGGAATCGAATTGCAGGTTGCTGCGGGGATAGGTGGGTATCCTGTACACTGTGAAATGTGGTCCGTCTGGCTGTCTTTTTATCAAAACGTAGATAAATGGTAAGCTGCTGTTCGTTTCTTTTTTCATGCTGAATTTGATGGCCGGTTCAAACGAATTTAGCTGCGACAGGAAGTTGTCTGCTGTTGTTTCTATGATGACACAAAAGCAGTCCCCACGTACTGGAGAAACACCTTGGCTTTCCGGTAAAATTTTCCAGAGAGATGCTTTTCTTTTTTTCATTACAAGATACGCTCTGGTCACGGAAATAGCAGCCCCCATCGCAGTTCCACTTACATCCCTGAAATATTCCTGCTTGTAGCAGAAATATCTGCTTTCCGGGCAGAGCTTCAGAAGTTACGTTATGTCGCCGACGCGGTAGCAGGTCCTGGAGCTCAGGCTGTCGTCGTTCTCGAGGGCACTTGTGGCAGTTGCGACGGCCAGGGAAACAGGGGCGCTGGTGAAAAGCGACACGACGTCAAAAGACACGAGTCTGTCCCCACGGTCGATCCGTACTTCGGAGACAAGTTCGATGAAGTAGCCGACGTTCTTGACGTGGGTGGACGTTTTGCCGACGAGAGGGGAGAGAACCTGATGAAGGAAGCTGGACAAGGCTCGAAGCGGTGAAGTTGTTAAGTTCACAATAGGCCGGAGGGGCACAACGGGTTTATGAATTTTTGGTAGCCCAAAAAAACCGGGCGCTGAGCCATTCCGGCAGATCAGTCGTAGATATAGGGTTCGGAAATCGGGGTACTTCTTTAAAATGTTGGCCAGTAGTTTGTTAAGCTCCCTTTGAACTAGGGGGGTTGGGTCCTTTTTCAGTTTTTCGTACGTTCAGCAATCGAAGAGGTCTTGAACTTTGCTTTCGTAGACTTGGCGGTCAAGCACGGCGGTACAATTTCCCTTCTCGGCAGGGACGACGACTACGTTATCATAATCTCGTAGGCTACGGATGGCTGCGGCTTCATCTGGGTTTAAGTGGTGTTGGTGCTTTCGGGGAATGCTCCCGAGAACTCCAATCCCCTTTATTCTGACTTCCTCTCGGACGCCTGCCTCAAGACGCATAATCCCAATTTCGATGGCAGTCACCATTTTTTCCAGAGGGGACCGGGTAGTCGCAACGTTAAAGCCATGACATTTGGCAAAAATTCCGTCTCAGATGGAGAGAGTTGTCTGGATTACAAATTAACAACAAAGCTGGCACGGTCAGCGGGTGTGGCCTCTCTTTTCTTCAGTGCCGAAAGCTTGCTTTCTTCGGATGCCTGATGTTTTTCTGATGCAGACGAAGCGATACTTTTTGCAAAAGAATTCAGTTTATCAAACATGCCTTGTATGCGATGCTCCAGTTGCCTGCGGAGGAAGAAAAGGTGCAATTGCTTACTCTTTTTTTTGCGAGAGTTTGCCTTATGGCATAACAGTCATATATACAACATTACATTGGTTTCACGCCGAAACGTCAACAGAGACCGGTACTGAGGGCCCCATATCCACCGCTGTAGATCAGGGGGTCTCCCAGGATGGAGCCCTGTGCCCCGGAGGTGTTGCAGGCGAGAGGTTTGCAGGGCAGGGCAGGTCCATAGAAGGTGGCTCGTGTCGGATTCAGACGCAGGGACCGTACAAAAGGGACAGGTGTCCGCAAACGGTGCGTGATAGCGGGCAGGCCAAGCGTGGGTCACTGCTGGGGATAATGCCACCCGAACTGGTAGCCTCCGCAACAGGACCTCCTCCCAGCGAGCCAGCCCACTGGGGAGGTCGGTTCCACGCGGTGGAAGTAAAGCACGCGTGGCGCGGCGGAGGTTCTCCTTTTCCACCAGCAGTTCTTCTAGGGTAGACACCGGAAGAAGTGGCAGCGGCCTTTGTAGGTCTATACGGCAACAGGCGCGATCCGCCGCTATGTGGGCAGGAAGCATGTCCCGGCGCGCTATAAAACGCGGTGCCTGCGCCGCTCCGCTCCATCGTTCCAGCGTCGTTCCTGCGCTGTCCAACGCTGCAACGTCAATACCCTATGCGTCGCATTTACACAGGTGTTCCCGCGAGGGGAGGTGGGAGTTTTTCTATTTGTCTTGTTTTTATGGGCTTTTAAAAATATGCTTGACCAGTCCTGTCCAATATGGCCATTATAACGAGTAAACGTAGAGCTTCCGCCGAGTCTGCATTTTTGTTGAAATGCAGAGCGTTATGGGGTGCGGTATTTTGGTTTTCCAGAATTGTGTGGTACCATTTATCTTCATTTATACTAACGTAGCTAATAAAGGTGTTACTGCCGCAAATCTGCATTTTTTAAAAATGCGTGGCATTTGCAAGGTTCACCTTTCTTGTTTATTTATATTTTTATATATTTTTTTTCATGTCGCGGGACAAATTAGGTCCGTTTACGCTTTTAAAAAAATATATGTGAAACCCGCCATTTTTTTATTTTGGTGGGAATGCGGGGGCTACACGGTTCGCCAATCTAGCTTTATCTTTTTATGGTTTTATATTTGAACTGACCAATTACCTTCATTTATGTTACTCGAACAACCAAAGATGAAACTTCTTCAAAGTGTGCAGATCGAACAACCAAAAATGACCGTTCTTGAAAGTCTGCAGATTGGTGGAAATGCAAGGGTCTACACAGTTCTGGCTTGAGGGGTATTAAAAAAGAATAATACGCCTAAATAAAAACAATTATAGATCCAGGCATCCATAAAGGCACTCTTTTTCCCTGTTCAGAACGGCGCATCACTACCGCGCAGGCCCTGCGAGCGGGAGCGCTACAGAAAAAAAAAAAACAGTACGAACCATTGGTACAAGGCACCGATTATGTGATTCGTTGCTGGCCTCGGCTAACGAACGCCGATTGCTGTTTGCAATCACCGCTTTCACTAGCACCGTCTGGCACCAATGCTGGAGAGAGAGACAGGAAACGCGATACCAGGCAGACGCCCTGGACTGGTGCGCTTGGATGACGCACAAAGGGTGATATAGTCTGGCTTTCCCATTCCCTCCTCCCAAAATGGAAGAACACCATCCTTTTAAGAAAGCCACTAGAGCAATAAGTGCTAAAACCGCAATTTTCTATGATACTGCGTGTGTCAACTACATATATTTAAGCTCTACTGCAATCGTCTCGACATTGAATCTGCAGTCCTTGCGCTTGTCTTAATTAGTACTAACACTTTTGAATACGAATAATTGTCATGCACATTGAGAAAGAATAATCGCGAGTACAGCTTGAGTATAAATATGAGGGAGTACACAGGAGTTGATTACGAGCGAGTACAAATTGAGTACAAAAACGTCTCACGTGTACAGACTGAGTATGAGTACGTGGTACGTGTGTGTGCAGATGAGTAATAGTGAAGTATTACTCATCTGTACCCACATGAGTGCAGACTGAGGTTGAGTTCAAGTAAGTACACATGAATTGAGTCGAGTGAGTACAGATGAGTTTGAACACAAATACCATTAAAATCACTCATCTACGATTGAGAACGCGTGATTTTGTGTAGTGATGAGCGAGCAGAGTGAGTTTGAATAAGAACATGTGGAGGAAATAAGGTCTGATTCAGTTTGAGTTCTTTCTATTTCATGACATGTGCTTCCTACCTGGGCTCACCGGAGGCGGCAAGGTGTGTGCTTCACCGATTACCTAGAACTTGCGCATAGTCAGTGATCCGTGTATGCAATAGATCCATTCATGTTGCACAAATATGTGTTATCTCCTAATTTTATATCTAAGATCCATTCATGTTTCACAAGTATGTGTTATCTCCTTATTTTATTTCTATAGTGCAAGACACGATCGAAACCTCAGAATATCGGAGAGTTAACTACTCACGGCACGCCAGCAAAGTGAATGTGCTAAAAATGAAATATCCTTAAATCAACCTCCATTGCATTTATCATGCCAAGACCGAAATGGTTGGGTAAAAGCATCGCGGTTTAGCAGAGAAGGGACGGGGGCTTTTGAAGTAGGGGCGCCAGAAGTCGATCGTCTTTCAACGACGTTTGCAGCGAAGCAAGGCATTACGTTGCCTATATTTAATGGGTGGGTGTTGCCACGTCCTTCTCCCCAAGCGTTATTATTCTATGCGAGAAGTTTTCACTTCAAATTCTCGACTACAGGACCGTTGCTGGACCTTTGAGTGGCATACCGTAGCACCGTGCTGCAGTTTCTTGGATGTAGTAACGTACTTAGTTCTGCAAAGCTTATATACCGTGGGACAAGTTTATCGCCAGAAGGGATAGGACGCGTAGAGGATGAGCTGGAGACCATGCCGCAAAAGAATCGCGATAACCGCGCTTATCCCGCTTCTATAAACAAGAGATGCCATGGAACCCCCGCAGCTCCGAACTACCAGAAGTACTACTACCCGGAAGCCAGAATGGCCTCCTGTAGTGGAGTGCCACCTGGACAGTGCATGAAGCTTATCAGACGGCAAATGTGCGTCGCGTTTGGTTCTACGAAGGAGGTAGCAGCTATTCCCTCCTTATTTGTAATTAAAAATTATTTTGAAAATGGGCGCATCTTTAGGTTTATGGACAAGTTTTTCTACAGGTGCGAGAATTGGCTGCCAGTTATTCAGCTTTTATGCTAAGACAAAAAATGGCGGAACGGTCGCACCACAGATAATATTCTAAAACCAATAATGAATGTTCAGTCAACTTGTTGTGAAACTAAGTTTTTGTTCTTGTTATTGGTGAATTTTGAAAAAGTTAGTTAGCATATTAACGCAAACTTGTAGAAAGATACAGGGGCATTTGGTTTTGCTATATTGAGAAATTAGTAAATTTTCTATTTTACTGAGTTTTAGGGCAAACTATTACGCGTTTTTTTGTCTAATAAAACAATTTTGTTCATTATGGGTGTTTAAAAAATATGTGGCTAATGTGTTATTGCAACGTTCTTACGTGCGCAGTGCATTCCAAATATTGTGCCTTGGGACAATAGATATCTTTCATGAACACATTTTTTTTGTTTTGGGTGCTGTGCCGGGATGTAAGAGCTGGAATACATTCCATTTTTCTCTGTTTCATTTGCCACGACACGTTTCCACTTTGGACGGCTTTGAAAACCGTCATTTCTAGTTGCTTCATATCGGTTGTGGCGGCGGAAGCCTCCGGTGACATGCTCGATGTCTTTTGTCTCTGCGGCTTCCCTTGGGACTATTTATCTTGCCTTACGCTAGCTTACTCGAACGTGAGCGCCTGGCTACTAGTTAAAGGCCGCCTAAGTGAGCGCCTCGCAGTTACATGAGGGATCCGGCAGGGCTGCCCTGATCTACCCTCGCTCTTTGCCTAATGCCTCTCACTCGGCTGTAGCACGTGGCAGCGTTCCTTTTCATCCCTGGTTTCCTGGAGCCCGTTAAAGCCCAAATTAGGGTTTCTGGTTACGAGTATAAAATTTCTATTTTTCTGCGCGGGGAGGACAGATGCCGATCATCTATGCTGCTTTTTTTGGGGAAATTGTTGAGCTGTGTGATTCGCGGCTGAAAGGGTTTGCTGTGACCGGTCTGCAGGAAAGGGTCTGCTGTACCGGGCCAACCTGTGCATAGGCAGAGTCAACTTTCAGACTGTTACTTTCAGAGAGAAACAGTTATAAAGAGCTAGAGGTGGAGCTATAAGAGGTACCCTCGGCAGTGCTTCACTCTGGGACCTCTTTCTGTACTACTCCAATGTGTTTATGCGCTATCATGAAAATAAGAAACTCTGAATTGATTTGATTTGATATTAGGTAGTCTGTTTTAGCCGTGTTCTTTTATGTGGCGTGGCTCGGTTGCATCACGACATTACCCGGTGGCTCGATCCAACTTTCAGATCCTTATTCTTGGCTGATGATACCGAGTCCATTGCTCGTGATCTGCTGCATCTGCAACGCAGCATGGGGGTTGATGATTAGCTTGCATGCGTGAACGCGCTGTCAATTGTTCTAGCATGGCGTGATGTGTGGGAACTGAGAGACAGAGAGAGAGAAGACTATTTATTGAAAAAGCGGCGAGGTGTGCCGGTGTTTCCAGTCGACTACATGCTTCTCTGTTGAGGTAGGGGATAGAAAGGGCCCAAGAAAGAGCTCGACAGGAAAGAAAAAAAGAAAAACAAGTTATCATGAACTTGAGCGATAACGCACATTTACAAATTCGGTTTTTCTCTGATCTTGAGGCATGTAATTAACAATTGTGAAATTAGGCCCATGTCATCCGAATAACAATAAAATGCGTCGAGCGTGGCACTGCTTCGAGGAAGATATGCATGGTCCTAAAAAAAACTTGTGAGTTATTGGTCCCTGTTCCAGGCGTTGGCTATCACACTTCTTTTAACTCAGATAGATGAACATACTACCCGGGACAGGCTCCGCTACATTTTGCGTGCTGCTCGCTCGTTTCTCCGTGAAGAGCCTATTTTCTGAGGAAAAGCGGTGCAACCACCGGCTTTCTATAGGTACATTGATAAAACACTTAGAGGCTTTTTGTCGGGCAACACAGATTTGGATGACATAGGCACATCTGCAACTAAGATATCGTGATGATGTCAGGGTTTGTCGTCTGTCCAAACAAAAGAAACTGGCACCTCCTCTGTGCCAATAAATTAACCCACGCGTTCCTTTTGGGTAGAAAGGAACCGGTTGAGCAACGAGGGAGATCCGGACGGGCTTCTTTGAAATGTTCAAGGAAATTGCTTCTTTGCTGGCAGTGTTGGTGCTTTGCAACCTCTGCATTGCTCTTTCTAAGGACATTTTGTTTTTGTGGGCGCTCTGTACAATGTCATTATTTGAATGCTGTGGTAACTCTGGAAACATCTGGTCAATTTTAAATGCCTTCAAATGGTGGGAAGCTTCAAATTTATCCGCGGCTTTTTTTATCCAGTTCGACAAGCTCTTCAATCGCACCGTCCAGGTACCCTAGAATTGTATGCTCTTCAATCATGGTTTTCTTCAGAAAAATACACTAATTGATGGCGTCTCCATATTTATTTGTAATTTCATGTCGTTAATGACGGTGGTGGTGGTGCTGTGGACTAAGCTTCGACGTTGGCAAATAGCGTCCGTGTGGATGATCGGCGTGGTTAATGCCTGATGGTCATCAAGAAAAGCTGTGATAAAAAAACGAAGGCATTTCTTCTGTTGGTCCCGGCAAGGCGTTCGCAAGATAACAGGTAGCCTGTGGAGGGCATGTGATCAAATAGTTGGTTTGCATGTCCTGAATTCTCTCTTGGCTACTCTTAACGGCAGCCTGCACTCAGTGGGTAAGGGTAGCTGGTCAGTCCGGTCACAGCAAGGTAACTCACTTTGTCGTTGTTGTTGGTCTGTACTGAGTGCAACGGTATAACTTTTTCATGCCTGTCACGGCACCATGTTGCTTAAGGAACCGAGGTGCGTGTAGCCAGACGGGATTTTTAAAACGCGAATAGAATGGCTAAACAATGATAGTAAGCGTACAACACCAGAGGCAATATCCACCTCCTATTGGAAAAATAGTTTCGACAAGCAGAAGTTTGTTATTCAGCTTTCCTGTGAAAGCACTACACACGCCTTTTATAAGGACAATAGGCCGAAATTTTCGCTACTAGCTACTAGGTACTGATGCCGGGGTTGGTTTCTTAGATGAGAAAAATGTTTCTTTCAGGCAAATCGAAGCACTACAGATAGCCAGAGGTATGATTAAGGGTGTTTCAGCCAACGATCCTTTGAATAGCTATACCTTTATAAGATTTTTTTGCACCTCTTTAATTAATTTTCCCGCTGATGGCTATTGGTTGGGAATTCGTGTTTTGGAAAGCTCCTAGTTCGTGCGATACCTTGTGAAAGATTGGAAATAAATAGGTTCGCTTTAGGTAATATAACATTATCTGATTCAATATGTCTCTGTGGTAAAACGAGGATATGTTCAATGACAAACCCCTACGGGCTGACATCTCTCGATCTACAATACCTTCTACGTGTCTCATTCTACAATGTTGCCTTCGATCGCGGAAGTTTATTCGCACGTCACTTGATTGTGTTGGATTTTGGACGAGTGCTGTGCAGCGGCTTAAATGCGTGGCCACAGTTATGAGCAAGTACAAGATGAATAGGTATTCCCAACGCTTACACCCGATTTTCTTCTGGGAAAGACTATAGCTGCAGAGAGTGTGTGCTCTGGCGATCAACGTACTCGGGGGGTAATTGTTTCTCCAGAAAAATGTCGATTGCGTTTTAGGTAAACATGCGGCTTCAGGCTAAGTAAACGTTCGAGAAAAAAAGTTCTGAGGTATCCGATAATCGCAGCACTTTCCGCGAAATCCTTATCAATACTTCCACGAATCTCACTCGTGTGTATGTGTGATGCGTTCGCATTGAATACACGTAGCTACAATTTTCTATGGTTGGCAGCGGATTTCTACATAATAACTAACCCAAGCAAACCTGTCAGGTCGCCTTAAGCACATAAATGCAATGGGATATGCCCAGAGATTCATTCTAAAATAAAAGTAGAAAGTTACAAGTTCATTCGTGTACCCACGATGAGAAGGATGCAAGCCTTTATTTTTACTTTGCACTGATCACAATTGCCTTCTTGCAGCTCATTCTGTGCATATTCTGAATCGCGATTTTGTTAACAAATATCAACACACAGCTATCTAGCACTACTTCGTTCATGGACGGATGGTTAACTTGGACAAATGCTATTTCGAGCATTTCCCCGCACGAGGCACCTTGAGTCATCTTGGTGACCGTACTGGCGATACCGCAGACCCCGAGCCCCCAGAGTCACGCTGTAACTGACCGTGGTAATGAGTTTTAAGGTGAAGAGTAGAAACCTCAAACGGTGGCTGTCGGAGCCCAGGTCAAGCTCCGGCGAATGGGCCCCCTGTCTGTTTACTAGGCAGGGAGCTCCGGGACCTCTCTCGGCATCAGGGTAAACCGAGTGGAGAAAGTACCCCCGTTCCCTGCTTTTATACATGCTGTATGGTTTTTTCTAAATTTCGAAAACCCAATGATCGGCCCCCTAAAAAGGGTCGCACCGAAGTATCCTACCCACCCGTTCCGACGACGACAACAATCCGAAAACCTGATAACTACCCCCATTTATTGATAATTGAATATTTTGAACAACCCAGGCCTATTGCTTCGCAGTCAGTGTTCTTGATTTCGAAGTTTCTGGAAAGTGTTATAGGTGAATCCTATAAAGCCAAGAAACAAAGAACCGGTGAAATCTTGGTCGAGGTACATAGTGAGCAGCAGGCCACAAAACTGTTGAAGCAGACCCGTATTGCCGATATTGACATCAAGGTCACGCCCCACCGCAGCCTCAACAGCTCTCAGGGCGTGATCTCGGAGCCAGATCTTGCAAATGACACAGATGCCGATCTTCTTGAAGGCCTCAGAAGTCAAGGTTGGACGGCAGTCCAGCGTATCACCATTACAAATACGATAAGATAGTACCAACTAAACATATCATATTGACTTTTGACCATTCCACTCTTCCTAACCACATCAATCTTAGTTTTATCCGATGCTCTGTCCGAGTGTACATCCCGAATCCTTGGCGCTGTTTCAAGTGCCAGCGGTTCGGGCATGGTACTAACTCGTGTCGGGGCCAAATAACCTGCGCCAACTGCGCCCAACATGACCATCCCACGGATAATTGTAGTTCACAAAAACTCCTGTGCATTAACTGTCAGGGCCCACACGCGGCGTACTCCAGAAAATGCGAGAAGTTTGAACTTGAGAATAAAATAATAAACATCAAGGTCACAGAAAACATAACCTTCCCAGAGGCGCGAAAGAGGTTCGCCTCTTTTCCCCTAGGGAGGTACACCGACGCAGCTCGCCGTGGGGCGGAGAGGCATCTGGTTTCGGCGAGGACCCAGTACCGCGAGTCGGATTGGCCCGGGCAGCCCAACCGCTTCGCCCCCTGCACCGCTCTGCACCGCTCCTCCGCTCTGCACCGCTCGCTCACCCAGCAGCGGCTGTGGTGGCAACAACGTCTGTTGGGGATGCCGCGGCATCCACTGCGTCCTCTCCACGGCCCAAAGCACACGCAAGGGCACGGAGATGGAGGCGGAGGCAGTCGCAGCGTCCCCCTCCTCCTCCTCACTGCCTGTGCCACCTGTGGTGCTCCCCCCGCCTTCGGCACTGGCGGCGCAGGCAAAGAACACCCGAAAGGGTACCACGCCAAGGGGGCTCAGTCCGCTGGGCACTCCCTTGCCTTCAGATGACGACATGGACATCGAGCCTTCCGGCTTTCATCGCAACGAAAGTAACGGGCTGCGACGTCCAGGTCAGTAGAGAAGGTAAAAAAACCCCTTCAAGAGTCGAAGCCCCGAAGACTCTACATAAATAACCACACTCCAGTAGCTCTGAAAACATAATAATGGGAAGAGAAAATATTGTTGAATGGCGCTGCAGAGGCCTTCTGAATAATCTTGACGATGTGTGAGAGATTCTGCATGCTAATCAGCCAAGTTTAATGTGTGTCCAGGAAACACATCTGTATTCCAAGCACACAAATTTCTTGAATAGTTGCCTGGTATACAGGAAAGACGGGGATGGCTACTGTTAACTCTAATAATAAAGGGTTTTTTCTTACACAAATTTTATGTCTTACCTAGTGTGCAGCAAGAGATATATACGAGAACTGGATTTTACACGATGGCCACTATACAGAATGAAGAAATAAAGCAATACAGGAGACCAGGTGTACATGCGTAATTGTAATAGCTATACAGAGAAGTTTACGGCCGGTGGTATGCACAATTATTTTAATAAAGCATACAGCCGTGCGCTATATAACACCCATAAAGGAGCGGCAGTCCTGTAAATCTTACTTATTGGTGTTGCAAGGACGGTATGTGTGATGTATAACATCGCTTTGCGCGTGCTTCCAGCAGAGAGAGAACTCACTCCTGGCGTTTACCACTATATCAATGTACTGATGCATGACTGAACTGTCTCCCATGTGTCACTGCGACCGCAGCAACAGCGCCATGCGTGTAATAAATCGAGAACACGAACTCATGCTGATAGTATGTCTGCACACGCAAACATCAGCCTCGGCTTTTTTGTCATTATGTGAAGCTCCTGTGCACTTATATGGTATTCGCCATATGATGTGATTTTACGGAGACTACTGGGGTCATTCATTTTCATTAATCACGAAGTAACATCAGTGTATGACAGGTCGTTAGCGCGGAAATTGCGATATTTCCGCACCGCAAAGGTTTCAAAAAATGTTCCATTTATAGAAAGAGACTTCATAAAGATTGCTTCACGTGTGATTGCTTCACGCCTTACTCACTGAGCCACCACGGCCTATGAACATCAGCTGTGAAATTAGATGCACTGTTCCACGTCCTCTGCGGCCACGTCACCCCTCTACCCTACCTTATTGGACCCGTGCAAACTCATTTACATCCATCATCCGGAGCACGCTCTCAGTGGGCATGGGAGCAATCGTCGCAACAAGGGTCCCGTAACATGCCTTTGCGTATCGCACGTGTGTACTTCCATTTTTTCTTACAAACTGCTCATGGGTGTTTTCCGGTTGCTTTGTTCGCAGGTTTCCTCTTAATTGCAGATAAAAACAGTGTCAACTACTCGGTGGACAAAAAACGAGACGTTTAAACACAGCTGAAACGGCAAGTGGAGCAACTGGATGTGATTTTTTAGATACGTCAAGAGCGCCAGTCGAGTTCTGTTGGTCCTCCGAGTGCCCACCTGATCTGAATGAATACGTAACATCAATCAGGGCAAGGGAAAAGCAAATTGAGTCTAAAATTGCCACCATCAAGCATCGTCCAGTCGATATTGAATACAAGATTGAGCACTCCATCTGGAAGAATACGGGAGGAAGTTACCCTATGAAGCTACCCTGGCGCATACTGGTCAATGGTCCTAATTGGACCATTTCCCACTATGCGCCACGTTACCAGTATACGCAATGTGGTGCAGAACGGCCTTCCATCAAATACTATTCCTGGAGCGATTTTGTTTTTGGAGTAACAAAAGAAAGCCACCGCCTTCAGGGTCCGTGGAGCGGTAACGGTAACTCGTTAGGTTTATGAAAAAAACGTTTCACACCAGGGTTTGGCCGTTTTTGATGCAAGGTTTGGGGCGCTGAACCTAGCACAAAAAATGATGAACCCCTCAGTCTATCCAGAAGGAGTGGTTGAACGCAAAGCTTTCTCGTCATGGATTCTTCGGTTGTGTCACCCCATACTGCGAGTGTGTATTACTACAAAAATACCCACCGCAACTCTCGGGTGTGCACTTCGCAGGCACAACGTTTGAGTTCGCGGTGCATGGCGAGAACTGCTACTCGCTGCTTGGTATCCCATTTCAACCACATTGAAATGAATCAATCGGATAACACCTGATTCCTATCGCGAGGGACCCAGGTTCAATTCCGGCCAAGTGAGGCGTTTTTTTCTTTCACTTCACCCAGGATAATTTCTCATCTTTGTCAGAAAATGTTCGCTTTCCTGCAGTGCGTATTAGCATTCAAAGGAATCAATAACAACATAAAATCTTCGCTTTAAACTCCACAGACCGCTGCTGTGTTTTTTTTTTCAATAGGCTGCTTAATTTGCCCTTCCTTCCGCAAACGTGCTTCTTCAAGATCGAAGGCAGCAGATTACCCACGCTTGGGCAACACCCTGTCCGGCACTCTTCACCGGGTGAGTGGCCCCAGTCGCCAACGAGACACGTTCTTCGGCGCTCAATTTTATTCTTCTTGGCTGCGAACTATTCTTTTTTACAACCATGAGCACAAAAACTGGGAGGACTCCTAAGCTTCGCCTTTAAAACTGGACCACGGATGCCGAGTAAGGGCACACGTAGATACGCCAACCGCACTCATAGCACCTCGTACAGCGGACTGCACGGCATTCATCACGCAAGTGTTTTCTACAGGAAGCCGAGCCATACGAAGGTGCCGTACGAGACGGCGCTCCTGTGTGTCTAAGGACAACTGGGTCGCGAGCGTTGCGTTCGTTGCGCACATAAACAAGGTGCAAAATTCCCACCTCGGATTCATATAATATTGCCGCCAAAAGCAAGGCGAGAGTTGGAACTCACGTGCAACAGCAGCCATTCCTGAGAGAAGCACGCCCAATCTGACGGATGGGAAAAACAGCGAAGAACGGCGAAAACACAAAGGGGAGACGACACAACACTGTCCTTTGCGTGTTCGTCGTTTTTCGAATATTTTTTCGTCTGCCAATATGTACGAACTGCCTCAGCAAGCTGCACTTCCCAATCTGAGCTCTGAGCTCTGCATGTACATGGCACTCAAACGTGCCTTCCTAAACCTTCGCACGCACTAAAGCTCACATACGGTTTTGTAATGTTTGCCAGGCTTGGTGCGACAATTGCTGTTCTCATTTTTTCTGGGAGCTATTCCGCCACCTTCTGCTCGCATTATAGCAGTGCGGTGACAACCCTGTTTTGTTACTGAGCTGCTCCAACCAGTGCTGCAGCCGGGACCAAAGGCGGGCTAAGTCGCGGTAGCTGGGCTCGTGGTAGCTACGTGCGTAGAGTTGTTCCCTTCCGACGACGGGAGGCCAGACGTCACACTTAAAAACTGTTCTATGCATGGCCCAGTCAAGAGCATAAAGTAAGAGAAGACAGAGTTGCTACAAAATGCTCACATAAATTCTCAATCCAGTCTAGTAACACTATGAAGCGCAGTCGTTGACCGACGGGCTCTAATTACCGCGCGTGCATAGACATAAGGAGCGAAGCACAAAAGTCAAGGTTATGATCACGGCACCACCGAGATTTTGACACCCTTCAAACAAAACATACACAAAAAAGCACTGTGTGCGTGCAGAGTGCTGGTGGCCTGTGAAGGTGCTTTCCGGAAGTGCACCGACACCCGCCAGCCCCGATTCAGCCGTTTACTTACCTACCTCTTGTAGGATATTAAGACCTCCCAGTGATTGAATCAACGTTTCCTGAAGAGCAACACGGCAGAACCCCCAAGCGTTTCGGAGGAACGGCTCTTCAACATATCCAACGACGTTTTGACGAAAA
Source organism: Haemaphysalis longicornis (assembly GCF_048455015.1). NCBI lineage: Eukaryota > Metazoa > Arthropoda > Arachnida > Ixodida > Ixodidae > Haemaphysalis > Haemaphysalis longicornis. Next base: position 225,874 of record NW_027526257.1, on the reverse strand, counting down.
AAAAAAAACAGGTTCCTCTCCTACTCCAATTTAAAGATGCAACTGTTGCTGACTTCAAACATAGTACTTTACTAAGGTGCGATTATGTATATTCTGTACATGTTTTTCCACTCGTGCTGAAATATTGAATCAGCATTCATTAAACGATTATTTGCTTTTTCTTTCGATGCGGTTTCGGGTGCCAAAAATGTAAATATGTTCGTGCATGTGAGTAACGTGGTATTTGCGCATTTTAGGCAGTCTATCCTGACGGTTCATTTGAAGACAATGGTGAAAAGAGCCGTAAAGGTTGACCCTGTAATAAACGAGCATAAACATAAACGAGCATGGAGATGGCGGGAGTGTGCCAGGTGCACGCTAGAATATTAAATTAGGAGCGTTCAATTTTGTCTTTGTTGATATCGCACATCGTGCTGTGATGATTGTGATGACTATCCTATTGTGATGATTATCTGACCGTTTATTGTAATTTTGAAAAGTATCAAATGTAAAGATGAATGTAACGACACGTTCCCATTTTCGAAGTGCAACTGGAACGCGTTCCTTTCGCATTAAATCAACTTGCAAAGGAAACTCGATTCAAAATTAGGAAACCATGAGGAACGACCTCGTGTAACAGTTTTAGAGGAACGTGTGCAACACTGCTTTAATGGCGCTGTAACTGTTACACACACGCGTTTCCGCTTTTCACCTATATCCAAGATTCTTCCACCGCCACTGGGAATCGAAAATTGGTCCATGAGCTCATCACCACAGAGCCATAGCTACTGAACCACAGAGTGGAGTAAGAGCACCCCATCTGAACTATCTGAAGAAAGCCCAAGATGGCTGGCGGAATCAAAGGGTCCTCGAATGAGCACCCTTTTCCAGTGCTGATTGCTTTAAGAGGACGTTTGTTTCTCTTCGTCCTCGTGAACTGCGCGATCATGGCTATAATTTCCACCAATATCTTATAGGTTCCCTCATGCTTGTAAATGCGCGTATTGTCATAAACATCAGTCCTTTCAGTTCAAAATTTACTTATTCATTCCCAAAGTTATGTTTTGTTTCACACCTCAGCTACACGGCGCCATTGTCGCATATGTCGACCTCATCTGGATAATGCTCAGCGTCCACTGAACCATACTCGTTTTTTTTTAGTTTAAAAGTAGTTACATTATTCCGGACAGTTTCTAGCCCCAAGAAAAGACACCTCAAATGTTGAAGCCGTAAAATTCGTGCTGGATTCCGGTCAATATAAGATTGGTCATTCTGGTTTGCACAGCGGAGCGTTCGACATTGTGTATGATAACGCGGGCACGACGTAAGCACACATATTTGGCGTGATCAAGAAGCTGGAGGAGCTTTTTTTTACACATTCAATCAGTTCGATCTGTGAAATATAGCGCAGCCATCCAGAGTTTTATTACAGTGTTTGACAAAAATCGCGCAAGTGAACGTCCCGATCGCTTAATAACCATATTTCTACAATAAAGGCGAACCCCCAAGTGTGAGTGATATCGTTCTTTTAATAACGATAGTTAGGACGTTTCATTATCAGTTTCACTCTTTTGATTTGGCCTGCATTAAATGGTTTCACAATCCGCTCACTAATGTGGCCCTCGCGGGATCCCACGGAATATCACAGACGGTATTGCTTTACTGAAAAATCACGTACAGTGGCTATTATTGCTCTTCCGGAGATGTTTCAACTTCTTGCTTGCTTGTGAAATGAGTCGTTGACACTGCCTTTCCTTTTCTTTAGCGGGATCCGGTTGCAAAGAAACTACTTCAGAACTGTCATGAGCAGTTTTGTAGATATCTTATGCGCTTGGGCAAAACAGCAGAAATCGACTTCCTTTTTTGACAATATGGACAACACAACAGGGCAATTCAAAGGGAAGACATCTAAACCTTGCTGCGACTGCTGCGCCCTTGCCGTCTGAAAGCGTCCAGCCGTATGGCGGCCGAGCACTTTATAATGTCTTGTGGTCCACACCCAGTAGACAAGAAAACATTAATTCCAGCCCATTCAGGAAGAAATTTCACACTTAGGAAACACCCAATTCTGAATATGACAAAAGCTAGAGACCAAAACTTCTGAAACACTGCACTGAAAATGTGATTTCGAACATCACATGCGACAAAAATTTGATTAAGTTGGTACCTATAAAAAGTGCATTTTTTGAAAGCTTCGCTTTTCAGAACTATCATAATCGCACACAAATTACCGGTGTTACAATAATGTTACTTCACAACGCATGGAAAAGGATAACCACTCTAATCTCAGTAAAAGCGTACTTATGCGCAAAAGCATTAGAGATTGGCTGGCGATACTCATAAAAACAGAGAAAAGAAGATAGATTCTATTCTGAACATATAGTCGTTAAGAGCGGTCAGTTCATGTTCTCTATTCAGCATATGCAGGCGCTGTTGTTGGGCGGCAGCAGCGTCAATTAAGCCTAGCTGCCCCCCCCCCCCCCCCATCAAAATTTTGAGGTCGTGCTAATCACGAGGAGTGGGTTTCCTCCGCACTGGAAGCACGTGCAAAACACAGCATATACAACCCATATTGTCAGCAACGGTAACCTTCTACAACCCACTCGTGATATCGCCATCACCTACCTCACTCGTCTTATTTTCCTTGGCGTTTTCTTACGGGCGAAGCCCCTTAAGTTCTGGGGCTGTTGGAGTCTCCTGTCTTCGTCGTCGCCGTCGTAATCGTCGTTCGTCTTGTGTAGTGATGGTACTAAAACACGGGGTACTCACTAACGCTTCAGGCTAGAACGTAACGCGTACAAAAAAAAAACACCGGGAGAATTGTTTGGCCTCGCGCTTGAGCCCTTCGTAACGAGCACAAAAATTCCCCGGGGCACATGTTTACACCTAGCACTAGAGAACTTCGTGCTTCGAATACAAGAGAATTTAACAGGAAAGCTGTACACCTCTAACCCCCACAGTTTCATCTCCGTTGCAAAAACGTCAAGATGCCGAGAATACACTTTTACACTGCATGCTTCACCCCTCCCCAGGTTTAACATCAATGGAGACGGCCCGGGAATTTTGTTTCGTTTTCCGCGGGCAAAAGGACCAGGAGGAGGAATAAACGTTTATTGATTCCTATAAAAGGAAGATTGAGAGCTTGATGATCTTTAGTGTAGTACCGTTGACCATCCATGGTGGGTGGCGTCCCTAGTCCAAGATGCCATGGCCCTCAGCTGCTTTTCTGGCCCGGATAACCAGGCCGTGCTGGTCATCCAGGATCTCGCTGGACAGCAGGGCCTCCCACTGCTCCGTCGATAGTGCCAGGACCTCTGGGAGTAAAAAAAAATTCCGCGGTACTCGTAACCCGAAATGCATCTTTCGGGCTTCTACAACCCGCAAAAATTAATTCTTTACATCCATGTTGGGAAGCGACGGGCAGGCTTACCGTTCTTCTCACCTACGGTAAAATGGTGTGCCAATTTCCTAAACACTCTTCGCATCATTCCAACATCTCAACGGCCGACCTGACGAATAAAACTTAGTTCAGTTTCGCGGAAGCATAATTGTGTAGGAAATGCCTTTTCGTCAGCCATCTCTCCAAGCAAACCTAGCCAAATGCATGGCAGCAATTTCAAAAGCAAAACTTCCTCACTGTCCTCACTGATGGCGCTGCACGCCAATGCGCCATGCAGGAAATCAAACTCTTCTTGACAAAGATGATGAATGGTCCCGGTAAAGTGAACGAAAAAACTCTCCCTTGGCCTAAATCGACCGTCGGTTCTCGCTTTATGAAGGCGGCGTCTATCGGATTGCTGTATTTTGAAATTTTCGAATTGAACGACAAGCAGCAGGTACCGATTCGCGCCGTACACCCAAAACCCAAACGTCAGGCCTGCCGAGCGCACATCCGACAGTCGTCTGGGTATTTTAGAAAAGTGGCGCGCCCCTGCAGAGTAGCACACACGCACAATGCACAATTGGCCGACCACAAAATCTGCAACGAGAAAGCATCGCGTTCAACCATTTTGATATTTAGACGGACGTGTGCATAGTTTTTATGACTCTCTTACTGAACAAGGCATATCACTGTATTTCCGAGAAGCGCACCGTCCAAAACAAATGTTTGACGTGGCACTGCCTAGAGTGCATATCCACTTTAGAAATTATGCTTAATAAACCAGCACTTTCCAATCGTTAGTGGTTGCTCGTAAATTAACGCCTCCAAAAGTGTAATCTGTCCAATTCACGTGTAGAGATGAATATATGACTGAATGAAAGATGAATATAGGACCTCAGAGTATATCACTGACGTTGATTAATAAAAAAATGCCGCACATCTGGAGCAAAGATATCAAAGAAGGACGCTGCCATGATCATGATGAAGTCGACGATAACCCAGGCCAGTAAACTTATTCAGAAAATTCCCCGCATTTCCTCGAGGGGAAGAATGTGAAAGTGCGAATGCACGAGTTGAATTTGCGCGGTTCGGTAATGTTCGCGAAAGAGAGATAACACACACACACACAACTACAAAGAATAAAAGATGCATTTATTCACAGACACCTATTTGTGTTGTCGTTGTACTTGATTGCTAGAGCGGATCTCAGCTTTGAAATTTCGTGTCAGTACTCCTTTAAGCGGGTGCATTAGCTCTTCTCTCGCCCGATTCCTGGCCAATCCCCCACGTGGGTATGTGCCATGTCAGCGGCCAGGCAGCGCGCGCCCATCTCCCCCCGTTGCTAGAGAAGACGAGGAGCGCGCGCACCCGCAGCTGTTGCTATGCGGACTACGGCGGCGGACGATTCAGGCTCGCTTAAGAAGTGCATTCGCCCTTAAAAACACGCCATATCCACGGAATGAATGATGATAAGTGGGGCGAAGCTCGAGAGGGGGAGATCATGGGTAACCGTAACTCTCCCGTGAAAGTTCGCCCATTACATCATTAAGAAAGACGTAAGACTGTGTGCGTACATTGTACAAATCAACTTTTATTTTCGGAGTCAATGCTCCCAGGCCCAGACCTGGTGAAAGACCCCGCGCCATCGAGGACTACCCCACACCTCCACCACAATTTGTCACGTAGGATGGGACACAACGGTAAAGAAAGAACTTTTATTTAGGGCGAACTTGTGCCCGAACAAGACGAGAGGAAATGAGCAAAGGTCCTTGCGTCTCGTTCGATCTCCGAGAACGACTGCCTGCGTTCGTGGCGTGATCTCTTGCGTGATCTCCCCCTCGCAGTGCACGTGCGCTCACGCCTCCGTTGGCGAACACAGACAAGCTCGCGCTCCGGGTGCCGAGTTTGCGCTGCCGGTTGCAGCCGGTTCTTGCGCGTGCAACGCGGCCCACTTTGCGACATCTCCGATAGCATGCGGCGGTCACGTACCATGAGACACAAGGGATGGACAGACCCATGGCTTTAGGAGCTTCGCCCCTAAAAACACATTCCACTTTCCTCACCCGGCCATTACCCAGAATCCTTAGCTTGGGTGGCTGTTAAACTTAGCGACCAATTAACTGTTCCTTTGAAGCTGAAATAAATGACAATATACGTGGAGCAGCATATGATCCGTCGAGCCATCGAGCAGATATGTGAAAACGGCAGCGCCTCGGGAGCAAGTGGTCCAAGCGGCGCCGTTGGTGCAAGTGGAATGCGAGCCGCCTTTGCAGGCCACGGTGACGTTGGTGGGGAGCCGCATGTTCCTGTCCGGTGCCAGCCGCAGGGGAGAGCTGGGGATACCTCTATCGTTGGCTAGATAGCCAAACATTTCTGAGTGTGCTTTCAACGGGGCCGATAAAGCAATCGTGTGCGCGACCGCAAATAAACCCGAAGTTCAGTAGCTCATCTTCAGGATAGGAAACTATGTTTCCAAAGGCACATATGTCTAAAATACTGTGCATCTCAAATCATTTTTCAAGTATTCCTAAAACCAAACCAAATTTGGGTAACAATGTTCAAAGTTATATGTATAGTATGCCATTTTAAATGACAAAAAATAGATTTGTCTGTTTAAAAGAGAATGCCCGCTTAAAATTTCTTTTTTAAACAATTGACTTGCAATCGCTTTGTTTTTTAGGTTTTGGTTTAGCATGAATTTTTTTATTGCTTGTTGTCAGCAAACTGGTATTATATGTGGAATATTTTTGTCTCTTTCAAAATGTTAGGAACTGTGTTTTCACTTGGTCAATCTTCAAACGCCATTACAATTGACGGGCATTCGCTGAATACAAACTTTGTGCAGGGCATTTTAAATACTGTTGATAAAAGGCACGGTTAGGTCATCCTACCCACAGTGAAAGGCATAGGCGTCTGGATGATTCCCACAATTACAAGAACAACTTTTCCAAGGTTCTGCACAAAATTCAGCGGTACTCATTGTTACTTTTTTAATCTGTATACACATTAGTCACAATGTATTGCGGAAACATCACTTAGGTATAAAAATACTGCAATAGCTGTTGTGTTGCAGCTAAGATAACTTACAACGCTACATTGTCCCCAAAAACACTGCCACTGCGGATTTCTCGATAAAATCCTTATTGGGAAAATACTATTTAGAGAATTAATATAGGCCGAGCTACAGCTGGGCGGGTTAAAAGAAGGTGTATTGGATAGGAAAATTGGTTGTTCTAACATCAAATATTATAAGGTAATGTTACTATTGAGGGGGTATTATTCGTCAAAAATATATACTTTAGCAGCAAACAAGTTACAATTTTGTGTAGTCATCACATATTTGTAACTGCAATGACAGATGTAAATTCATTTTCGTTTCTTGGAAGTTGAAATATTTAAAATGACCATAGTATTTCTAATTGGGAAACTACAATTACATTCCCGTCCATTTGCAAAAGGTTGTGAAACAAGATATTTTTTTACTTTTTCTTTACAAAATTGGTGTGTTTGGTTGGTATAATAACAGATAGGAACAAAAAAACTACAGATTGCAAAAGAAAAACAATCCTGTACAAAATTTCTGTTAAAATATTACTTTAAGAGTTAAGTTCATACGAGCAATTTTTGATATCATGTGCACCTGTATTTTTTATCCCGTGTACTTTGCTTCACTGTTTAGGTATTGGAAGTTTTTTTTTACCTCATGTGTACTGGAGCGTTCTTGGTGGCTCAGTTCTGCTACAAAAATAATAAAGTATTATCACAATATTCCCGCACTGTTGGTAACTCACGACCTAGAAAATGTGTTTAATTTGGACCCGGTGGAATTTTAACTTAGCCTACAGTTTTTGTCGCTGCGAAAATAGCATCGGAATAATGAACAGATGAAATGGTGTTTAGGAAAAAAATCTCGAAAGTGATATTTCGGACAGTAATCGAGAGTGCCAGGGCTTTAAAGTACGCAAGCAGACATGGAGCGGTCATCATAGCCACCCCGAACATTTTAAGGTATATAACTATTCGTGCACAAGGGGCAATTACTGCGAGTGCCGAAAATTTCTAAAAGCAGGTGTGACCACTGTTCAATCGGAGGCACGATGGTTCTCATCATAACGTTTATTTGTCGAAGCGCAGCCTTGCTGCCTCGGAACCAATAGCAACCTTGGCAGCCTTGCTGCCATTTCAGCAATGCGGCTGCCTAGTCCCTACTATCGACCCGCCACGGTGGCTCAGTGGCTAAGGCGTTGCGCTGATGAGCACGAGTCGCAGTTTCTATTCCCGGCCGCGGCAACCGCTTTTTTTATTTAGGCGAAAAGCAAAAATGCCCGTGTGTATGAGATTTCTGCGCACGTTAAAGATCCCCAGGTGGTCAAAATTAAACCGGAGCCCTCCACTACCGCGCGCCTCATCGCCTGCGTTCCGTCGGCGCGGTAAACCCAACAATCAATGAAATCAATAGTCCCTACTATCGCACCGCGGCTCCCGAATCTTTGCGTAGAATAACCTGAAAGGTAGGCATTCCTCAAGCAAAACTCCAAAGTTTTTTTTTATGTTCCAGATTTCATTACAAATCTTCAAAGAAGTTGTAATTGCCACTGCAGCCCAAAGTAAAAGTGGTTCTGTAAGCACACGTGGCATAGCTAACATCTTCCACACGAAGTTGATTTTTCTGTTTCTTTCCATAATCAAAAACCAGAAATAGGCATACAAACACATCTACAACGTTGGCAACTACATACGATCGGTAATACTAAGTTCAGTTTGCAAGTAACTCTGGTTGTGATGTCGATCTTTGATTTGCGCTCGCCAAACGAGACGCCATCGACATTGGTGTTACAGTTCGATCTGCACCCGTCCACTTTAGGCACATCTTCTGAACAAGGATAACACTTGTAGGTTATGAATGCGTCAGAAAGCAAACTAAGCAGTTAGGCTCACAGTGCTACACTGTCTAAATACTTGCTCTATGCAAAGCGTTTCCAATCCTTTTGTTCCGCGTCCAGATTTTTGTTAACACTGTGCTACGACACTCTTGAACGAAAGACACGTCTAACACGCTTTGCGAACATGTCTGCTGAACCACACAGCAGCCTAAGTGCATACCAACCTAGCTGTGGACCCATAGCATATTTTGAAGGTGGCGGGTGAAGCCAGGAACCTATTTTCCTAAACTATGGCAAAGAGGGAAGTAGGAATCGTAGCCGAATAGCCGAATACACCCAACCTTACCACCCATACGGATACAACCACGAAGACTTTAATGGTGTTGTTGGTTTTCTCGTTGTATAACACAGCCTCCCACAAAAACAAAAAACGATCGTATTTATTTCTTCTCCAGTAAAATTATTGGTTTCAGCCGCTACTTGCATGTGAAGAGGAGCAATTTTCTTTACTTTTAACACAGAGCAAATATCAACTGCTTGAACCACTAGAAATTCACATACGATCAAAATGGCAGCAACGACGGCTATTAATTACCACATGTTTTCAACTGGAAGGATTTCTTTTCTCCCAGCGAATCTATCTTGGCCGGTGTTGCCGAGAAATGGGGTACCAGGTTCCTGTTACAATTGCGGTTTTTCGAATCATACACGAGCACAATTTTTTCCCGCCTACAATATAGCCTTAAGAGTTTGTCCCCGGGGAGCACCACATGGTGTAATCATTCTTCTGGCATGGCCGAAAAGCCGCACTAAGGTTCCAGCCAAGAACTAGAATGGCTGATATAGCTTATATGTCCACCGTAGTGACGGACTCAAATGTCAAAGAGCGCGTGTTTCAGTAGAGATTCCCCCTATTTGCTGCATCCTGTGCTTTTTGTCGTGTAGTCGGTCGTCGCTTGCATAGTTTATAAGCAGTCTAAGTCTGAAACAATAGGGTAACGAGTCGTGTCACATTTAAAATAATCGCATTAACACACTCTGTGGGCCGCGCGGATTGGCAGCCAGAGCCCGTGATAAGGCGGAAAGGTTATTTCTGTTGTTCTTAAGTTCTATACAAGCCAATATAAAGGCAGAAGCTTTATGCGTGGTGTCACAGAATTAAACTGAAGTAGGGTAGAAAACCGGACTAGTGCGCTGTGAAGATGAGTCGCAGATATTACTAGACGGCATCTCTGCGGAAATTTCAGAACAGACTGTAAACAAGTCCTTTCGGTTGTAACTGCAATAAGAGGCAGTTCACCTTTTCCGCGTTATAAGACTCAATAAGTGGGAAACAGTGACGCTTGACTAAGTTTTTAATTACAATGGAGTCGGTTATGCACTTAATTTTGTTTATTAAGTGCATACCGTTAAGCTCCGCCTTTTTTACTTACGAGTCCATTTTGTCCTGTTCTGGTGATATTTTTTACGGCCCCTGGAATGGCACGCACTGATCCTCCTTTCAACTTTATTTCTCCATCGCCGCTTCTCCAAAAGAATTAACGCAGTTCCACGCAACGTGACGCATATTGAAGTGCGGAGCAGTTATTCACCAAAAAGGGTGTGGGGCCGTTATCCGTTCATTGCTGCCACCGCTCACGCTCTCGCCTCCCTGTCTCAGTCCTCTTTAATGATGTGAACAGATGGTTGTCCAACGGAATTGAAATTTCCCGCCTTCGCCGTGCCAGCGCTCTCTCTGCCTTAAACAGCATGAGCGAAAGTTCTGTTCTTGTGCTTCCTTTCATCTCACACGTCCCTGAGCCCTAGTGCGGAGTTTTGAACGCGTGTCTTCTGCAGCCAATTTTTTCGCTTACTATCGTAAAAACCAACTGAACGAACGTTCCTAACACGATAATTATGGGGGAGGCCGGTTAATTACACAGAGTTTGCCTCAAATGTGCCTGCAGTTTTCTTCGCGCTAAATAATAGGAAGATGTACGACAAGCGCGAGTTGTTCAGAAGTTCGGAATGGTTATGAGTATAAAGAATAAATCAGTTCCACTGAACGTGAAAGCTTTCGGAAGTGCTGAGCAGAGATTCGCCATACAAGACGTGAAGCCGTTATCCGCTCATTGCAACCCCAGCTCAAGCTTTTCCGCTCCCTGTCTCACTCCTCGATTAATTTTACGAACAGACGTTTGTTAAACGGAATTCAAATTTCCATCCTTGGCAGTGCTAGCTCGCCCTCTTCCTGAAACAGCATAATTGGGACAACTGTTCGTTTTGTGCTTGCTTTGATCTCCCACGTGCAGGGGCCTTACTTCGCAGTTTGGAACGCGTGTCTTCCGCGGCCACTCTTTTCGCTTATCGAGAAACCAACTAAACGAGCGTTCCTGGATAAATGAATGCCAGGCCTGCCAGTTAATTACACAGAGTCAGCCTTAAATGCTCCTGCAGTTTCCTTCGCGCTAAATAATGGGCCCATGAATGACAAGTGCCTGCGGTAGAGAAGTTTCAAATGGTTGTGACTATATAAACTGCATGTTTACGCGGCTACACTGTAGGGTTCTGTTTGGGTTCGTTACGTCGCTACGCCAGTTGGGTGCGGCGGTGGCTAGACAGCGTGACAGCGAACGAGCTACGAGGAAAAGTGGGCCTTAAAATGCTCTGCACTTAATGAACCGATTGTTTCTGGAGCGAGGCAGCTTATGGGCTCGGGCTGTCGGCGGCTCCTGGCGTCGTCTCCTGTAGTCACGGAACAAAAACATTGGGATACTCGTTTCCCAACGCCCTGCGATAGAACTTAACGCGTACTGAAAGAAGACCATATACTGATAAAACAGGCTCACAATAAATTGACACAATTTAAGAATTTGTGAAAAGCTCCCTGCCCGTTTTAGCAATAATCAAGCAACACAAGCAGAAGCTGTTTGTAGACAGGTTAGAATGTGTTACACTCAAGTATCCACCGGCTCTCGAAGCTAGACCTGATCGGGTCGGGTTGTCGGTCGAAGAAAGGGCATGTTAGCCTGGTGCCGGGCTTTCGTTGATCATAGCGGACGCGGCCCCAGGGCGAAGCAGGGGCACTGCACGTCGCTCTCTTTGACGCCTGCCCGCAGATAGGGCATGCCAATCGCTTCAATTCCGTCTTAGGCAAGAGACGGCGCCACTGCCTAATCAAGAGCGCGATTTCTTCTCCCAGCGGCGCTTCCCCTACTGCCAATCAGCGCGTGCCTTTTGGCAAGAAAGAGACTTACAATTTTTGAGTACATTTATACACTGCATGCCTTGCTCCTCCGTAGGTTTCAAGTTATTGGAGATGGCCCGTTTTTTTAACCCTCTTTTGTGGACCTCTTTCAGGTTTGTTACTTCGCTGTGCTGCCTGATCATGGCGGTGGCTGGAGATTTTGGCAGCGAACGAGCTAGAATGACAAGGGGGGCCCCTAAAGTGCTCAGCACTTGAAAGCTGCCATATCGCATTAGTGGATTTATTGACAAAACCCTGGCAACAAATATTGGGTGGCTGAACAAATAATGACGACTGCAAGTTTTGGCTCAAGGTGATAATCAGTATTTGGGAGCCCCTATATAAACTTAAGAAAAACATTGAGCACGCGCTAAGTGTATTTATTTATTTATTTATTTACTTACTTATTTATTTGTTCATTTGAAGTGCTCACCAAGAAAGCAGTGCCTTCTCAGGTGTGCTCTGGATCAGTGTTGCGGTGTTACCAGTCCGGAATCGGAATGAATCCGAAATCATTCCACATTTTTGCGACCCTGGAATGGAATGGGAATGAATGGCGACAATACTTGAATGAATGGAGTTATGCGCCTTTTGCCCGGAATGGAATGGGAATGGAATTACATGTATTTTTTCCAAAATTAAGCGCACTTTTTCTTCTACGCTCTGTTTTTGACAAAATATGCACAAATACGCAAAAGATCCCACCAGCCCAAGTTCAAACATTAGTGAGCCGGAGCCTTGTATTATACAATAACTCAGTACTGTTAAAATTGATTGGCTGATTACAAGCATGGTATAAGCAGCGATTCTATTACAATTATGTCCTTAAATACAGCGCTGCTACGAAGTTCGTCGCGATTTCCGCCTAATAAACACGGCTCTAAGCCGTTGGTATCCGTCGTGGGGAACTACCGCGGTGGCATCCCCCCCCCCCTATCTCTCCCACCAACTTCGCCTTGTGATTTTTTACCTTGGCGGCGCCTTCGCCCCGGGTGCGAGCTGTTTCCCCACGCTTCACTTTTGTTTTTAAATGCAGAGCATTTCAGTAACTCACGATGTCACCCGCGTTGACGTCCGTAGTCGTAGTCCGCACCCCTCGCCCTACACTATATAAAAAAAGTACTATCCGGCGCCTGGTTTCGATCCCTCGACCCTGCGGGCGGAACGCAATGTACATGGCGCTCTACCCACTGCGCCACAAAGCCGACACAGATTGGGAGGCTACGAACGCGCCTTATATTCTTGACTCATTCAAACTACGTGAAGAAGCTGCTGATACAACGCATTCACTACCACCAACTCCCCAAACACTAAACGTTAACGCAATACACCCACCCCCTATGCGACGCATTTACTCGAGTCCCCCTCGCGGGGAGATGGGCCCAATTTTTTGCGTCCGGAACCGCCGGTGATCGTATCCCACCTCACCGTCATCGGGACGCTGGCGCGGTGCTTGTGTTCACTGCGAAATTTCGCATATAAGTTTACGCCCCATCGCCCTTCGCGCTCCTCCTTCTCCCCCAGGACGTTTTGCAATACTGGCCCTCTGTCTAGACACTCGGACGCCTTTCCCTGAAGCAGCGTCTACGAAGGCCTAAGATATTGGTTCGAGAATCCACCCGAAACAGGACAGCCCATGTGATAGGAACTGCGGTCACGCCTGCGCCTGAAAGCTGCAAGCTTTGTTCCTAAACGGTTCCGACCTAACGGAAAGCGAACGTTAGCCACTTTCCCTTGCTTTCCCGACTCGCAAGGGCAGTTTCCGCTGTGAATGTGACGTCAGCTGACGTGAACGCGTGTTTCCCACGGCATCTCTTTTAGTGACAGGACGCGAAGCGAAACCGGCTCTCAAACACTTTTTTTAAGCAGCTCGTTTGTCAAGCGCAACACACAGGCAGAAGGCAACTGTATTAGTTCACTTTTTTTTGTTTTTAGAAGTGGTCGTTGAAGCAGCCGTCTTTACACTTCGTGTTTTCAGAACTGAACGGCGGAGCGCCCATTTGGCTCACACCATTTTGTTACGTAATTTTGATGAATGAAACCAAAATAAACTTTTTTGACCTTTCACGGCAGCTTGAGACCTTTATTGCAGCATATAAAATTCATAAGGAGACCTAATAGCGCTGCTGAGAACGAGGTCGCGGTTCAATTCCCGGCCGCGGCGGCCGCTTTCCTGGTGGAGGCGAAAAGCAAAAACGCCCATGTGTACGAGATTTCGGCCTAAGGTGGTCAAAATTAATCCGGAGCCCTCCACTACGGCGCACCTCATTGCCGGCGTTGCGTCGGCGCGTTAAACCCCACAATATATCAACGAGGACACCTACGCACTTTTTTGTGGCGTAGGGATTTCCACAAAACTAGACTGACCGGCTGCCAAACTTGTCCTTCTATTATTATAGTTATTATTTTTCTTTAAAACTTTTCTTTCGGTTGATGTCCCAGACTAGTTGACACTTGGGGGAACCTTCATTGCTACTCCACTGCATGCAACTCCTCAAATTAGTTATACAGGCCTCAGTTATACAATTAGTTACGCAGTCCTTGGACTTACTTTTGCTGAGTCCAGGGCCGCAACGCCTTCTCTAAGTCCTCCTTCAGATAGCTAGAGCCAAAGGTTGCGTAGTGCTAAAGTGTGAACAAACTCCCAATTTCTAAAAGAAAAAAAAAGAAGACGCAGATTAGTATACGAACCAATGCACTATCCCAGTATACACTAACGAGCGAAAAAAGAATTCTCCCTGCGCATTGGTTCTCATCAAGATACCCATGCAAAGGTCACGCATACTCTAAAGCCTGAACTTTCGCTCGTCGCTGTGGATGATACCTGACGCACGTAACTATGCTTTTCGGCAAGGGCGACATCGCATACCTGCGCACACGCAAACACAGGAAGTTTTGAACCTATCCGTGCTTTCAAGCCGCGCTTGACATGCGTGAGTGCTGACGACCTGGGTGGCCCGTGATCCGTATTTGGTGCAAAGGCAGGACAAAGTGCTCGAGCGGTAATTCTTTCAACTGATACCACCAGATCCGGAGGTTCTGTTCATCGTTAACAAAATCGTGGTTCTAACCATGCTCACGACCGGTCCATGCGCGTGTTAACTGCTTAAGGAATATAATGTCTTCTTCAACCATACTTTTGTCAGAACAAAAATAGAACATGTCGTCACGTTAGCATTAGCACATTCACACTTAAACAATATTAAAGCATCACAACTCGGAAAGACGGGCTCACAATGCAAATACTATAATAACTACCTGGAGAACTGCCCCTGCGGGAATTAGTAGGGGGATTGCACTGAACGAGATATGCCACAAAGCCACTATCCCTCGACCTTGGCTACGTGTTTTCCGTATTTTCGCAGTTCTTAACGCGTGTAATAACATCAGCGTAATGGTGGGTTCATTGGTAACTTGTTAATCACCCGATAAAACGTTGAGGAATTAGAGGAATGGAATTAAACTGCCCGGCAATTCCCGGAGTGGGAATGGGCGATGTTCCGGCATTCCGAGGAATTGAGAGGAATTGAATTTAGGCAACTTGTATTTCCCCGGAATGGAATTGGAATGGAATGGGGACGCCAATTCCGCAACACTGCTCTGGATACATAAATACAAGGCATACAAAGACAGCATATAGGAAAGAAAAATAAATAAAAAATGGGGAACAATAAAATTGTAGATGTATACAAAAGAGGAGAGGGATCATAGAAGGCGGAACATTTTCTGAATAACAAGAGCTCGGAAATCGTCTGTAGTCGTCTTACGTCTCTACTTCCCCCACACTCATTCTTTCCACACCAATCACTTACCAATTAATTCCCACTGGGTATCAAACCTACCAGTGAGCTCGCCCGTAACATTTTTGACTGAATCACTTGACACGCAGGTAGACTATACTTTTGCGTTAAATGATTCCCGAATTAACAGGGCAGCCAGAGAAAGCCCGTCTCCTTTGTAGTTAGAAGTGTAAAATTGCAGTGTATCCCTTCCCACATACTAGCTCGTTTTATATGAGTTCACGTCACTCTTTATATCTCTTTTCTTAAAACAGGGGTTGCCTGTTGGTGCTTTTTTTCATCATTTCTTTTCTACATGCTAAAGCTGTGTTTAACGTTTTCAAACGACCTTGACAACTTCTTTAAACAATCTCTGTTGCCACGTGTGAATAAAAAAATTAAAGCTGTTCCAAAACCAGTTCCAGTCAGCGTGAAGGCGGTCGCAAGTGCAGGGCCAATCCACCTGAGGGGCTGTGGTGCCGTTATCCGCTCATTGCTACCGCCCGTCAGGCTCTTCCCTCCCTGTCTCACTCCTCCCTTGATGAATTCAGAAGAGGTTTTGTCCAAGGGAATTCGAATTTCCCGCCTTCCTGTTGCTACGTGCTGTCTGCCTAGAACAGTGCGAGTGGGAGTGCTGCATTTTTTGTGCCTGCTTTCATCTCGCTCTTGCTGGAGCCATGCTGCGGAGTTTTAACGTGCCGTTGTTGGCGGCCACTTTTTGGCGGCCTTAGATGTAACTTCCACTTTATTTGGGCTAAACAGCGGGCAGATCTTTGAAAAGCGCCAGTGGTTCAGGAGTTTCGAAAGGTTGCGACTATAGAAACCGCTGTTTTTCGAAGCTTCTGTGTGACTCCTTTGCGCCGCTACGCTGTGAAGCTCTGCAAAATGGGTCCGTTACATCGCTACACCGCCTGATTGGGGAGGTGGCTGCAGAGCGTGACAGCGAACGAGCTACCCCGACGGGGCGGGACCCATTAAGTTCGGGCTCCACATTTAAATAATGAAAGTCGCCTGTGGCACACGTATCAGTGTTGCCTCCGGTTGTAGCTGCCATGCTGGGTTCATTTTATGCAGCCACAGGGACGCGAAGTTGGGGGCCACCGAGTGCATGCTTTGTGTTCTTTCCTTTTGTTTGGCAAAAGGCAGGGGTGCTCAGCCCGGGTACTTTTGTTGGGTTAGTATGCGGTCAGCTCGACTTTGCGGATGGATGCACCGAGCTGAAAACAGCTCCGGCGCGGGTTTCCCTCTCGGACAGCCGGCATGAAGCTATTATGGCTTGCGGATATTGCGAGGTGGCTCAGTCGTTCGTCAAGGTGGACGACTCGACGGGAAGCGAAAGGATGCCACCTCTCAGTGTCGACAAGGCGCGCGGCGTGGTCTTCGAGGATTTGCAAAGCCGGCGTAGGTACTGTTCGTTTATGGGTCATTCACCTCGAGAATGCTCGCCTAGGTTTTGAGCGGCTGCTCTCGCCAGTCACGCGGCGGGCAGCGGCGTCCCTTAGTCTGGGAAAGAGATTAGCCACGACTCCCTCATTGTGCCCGCGCTCGCTGCGACAAAGGCAGGGTGGGCAGGCGAGGAACTTAAGATGTTAGCCGCGCGAAGACCGCTATAAGCGTTCGGATTTGGCTTTTGAGCAGATGCCGCCGGCTCAAAAAATGGTGTGTCCATTCTGCGCAGTCAGTGATTTTCGGTGGTAGATGTCTTGTATTTGTTGGAAGGTTGCAATAGCGTGCTTGGGAAACGTACTATGAGTGCATGAGAGAGTGTTGGGCCACATGACCGGAGGTGGGGACATGTGTAGGATTGGTTGGTTCTTGTGGACAATGAATGGTTCATATTTATTATTTTCGAAGGGGTTTTCGCTCTTTCTTGTACGCCCCCTTTGGAGGCGTGGTTTTTGGGATCAAAACCGGAGTCTTGGGATTTTTCCGAGGTTGGTCGAGAGGGATCTAGTTCAGTATAGATCCTGGCCGAACAGTGTGCTGCGGGAGAGTGACAATGTAACTGTCACTCTGCCCAGATGTAAATACTTGGAGTAGTGTATATAGTGTAAATTAACATATTATCCAGTGAGAAAGGCAGTCCTCATCCCTCACCTGCTTCACGCATCGGACGTCAGTCATCGGAGCGAGTCGAGATTGTCCTCTCGGCTGGAGCATTAAAAAAACCTCATTATTTCGTCTTCATCGTTCACCAAGGAGATGAAGTGGCGAAAACTATCTGGACCCTAAAGTGCTCTGCACTCGAAACGTCTACGCGTCACCAACAGCACAGCAATGCGTCAGGAAAATGACGACACGAAATTAGTACATTCACAGAATCCCAGAATAGTATTACAGTATAATGGTTCTACGTGATGCTAATGGTGCTTTTATACATTTAAAACATTTTTATTTGAATGATATATAAATGGAGGGCAAATTGTGGTAGTCTGCCGTTAATCTTAAAAAGTTAAAAAGAAATCACTACATTGAAGAAAACGATTTAGATCATGTCTTTCTTTTGATGAAAATAAGTCTGATCGTTTTTAGTATTTGATAATTTAGAAACAATATTTATATTTTTTTATATATCTGTGTTAAAATCTTCAAATAGGCAGACAAATAAGGTTTCCAACACAAGCAGGAAGCCATTTCATAGCCACTATCCAAACCCAAAGCAGCAAACCATTCGGTTCTCTCTTCATAGACACTATGTTAACACAGTGCAGCACCCATCTTAGGAATAGTCACCTGCAGTCTCCTTACAATGATATGCGGGAAATCTTGTCAATGTGTGTGCTCTGGCCACACTAGAAGGGAACACTAGCGATGTTTGCGACTTTTTTACACAAGGCCCCGTTCTCCCGCGGACATTTTCTTGTAAACTGAAGGAAAACATGGAACACGTGCTCTTCTTTTAGTTGGCAATGCCACTCGCAACTAGCTCAGAATTCATATTACACTCGCCGCACGATTATAAAAGAGGAGAGGCTGATTTCAAGGTTAGGTGTCAAAAACAAGCACCTGCATAGTCGCCGTTGTAGCTAGGGTGACCACTTTCCCACCACTGAAATTGAGGACACGCACTGGCGTGGAGGATGGGGCATTGACAAGTAATGATAATAAATTATAATACTTAGTGCCTTCTTGCAATCTCTTCTCAACTCTGAGACAAGAAGATTAAATTACCAAAAGCTGGTTGAGCAGTGTGTTGCAGATTTAGCAGGGATACTTCGAAAATTGCGCTGGTCCTTCTGCTCTTGAGAAATATATTCCAAGCAAGCAGTTTAAAATTGTCATTAAGTCGGGAGGCTTGTCGCTAAGACCAAGCATTTCAGCGCCAGTTTTGGTACTTCGCGTATCAATGTAATACATACCAGTCGCCATGCGTATTGGCTGAAAGTTTTTGCATTGTAATAGGGAGTCAGCAAATTCTTGTAGTTTTCAAAAAGGCAAGACGGTTTCCAAGAAGGTGGTATTATGCGATGGAATACAGGCTCTTCTAACAATCCCCAGCGTTACGGACGGGAGAATAACAAGACAGGGAACCGGAACATGGAGAAGAACTCAAGATGGCACGCTTTATAGGGTTGGGTATTCGCAGAAACACGCGGAGTAATAAGCGACGGGGAAAAAACTAAACAGGGCTGCTAACTAAAAAGAAGCACGAGTCCGTTTGAACGGAAGTCAAGTTGGCCAACTGCAACAGTCTCACGTCTTGGATGAGCTGTTCGGGAGTGTTCAGATTGGCTGGAGCGTCTTCGGCGCGCCGGCGGAACTTCCTCGAACGTGGGCAGGTCGTGGGGTGCTGGTCCGTGCTGTCGTTCCCTGGCCGTCGCCTTCCAGGCCGTCGCAGAGGAACCACGGTCGCGCACCCGGTACTGGAACAGCGGCGTCCGGTCCGAAGGCTGCCCTCTCGCTCACGATCACCGCCGAGCAATCCGGAACACACGGTCCCCTTCGTCGGGATCCTCTCGCACCTCCTCTTCCTCTTCGTGGCACATAGCCCCACCATAGGGATTGGCCATCTTCTCTGATGAAATGGTCTTCAAAGACGCGAAGTTATGGCTACTTCCTCACATGCCTCCCCACTTTAGAAAGTTGTTGGCGAAGACACACACTTTCACATCCTCACTACTCCACCTAAAAGAAAAACGCACTGGTGGCGAAATAACACGCGCGGATGTTTGCGCTCTACTGAGGAAATAGGCATCAACGTTCTCACTAAGCCTAATCCACTGCACAGTGGATCAGTGTCCTAACAATAGTAGTAGCCACTCTTGCAGAAGCGCGGCTCCTACATTTTTGTTGAATGCGTCAGCCCGTAAGACAACGCTGTCGCCCAAATAGGCGTCGTCCACAAAGGCACTACACCAACTTCATGATTGGGGGCATTCCGCTGGCAAACATTGCAAGATCTCACGAATGTCTTAATGTCGGCGTAGATATTCGGCCAGTAGAATTCGTGAAGAATTGTTTCGGTTGTCTTCCGAATGTCTTTGTAGCAGGGTCTAATGTTGTTGTGAGCTGTCTCGAGCACTGAGTACCGGAATTGTTTTGGGATTACCAGTTGTTTGTACTGTTGACCCGATGAGAGGTGGCATCGTCGGTACAGCAATCCGTCCTCGTTGACAAACAGGTAGGTGTTGCCCATTCGAGATGTGACTTCCGTACCTAGCCTGGTAAAGCACCTACGCAGAGTTCTGTCTTCACATTGCTTTGTCTTCATCTCCTCTCCTGTAACCTCAGCGAATGTGACGTTCTTTGTTGTTAGGTTATCTTCCTTGACAACGGAGACTACTGCGGGTGGCTTGTTGTCTCTGGTGTCGCTGAGCTTACGGTGGTGCGCACGTAGCTTATTCATCTCATCTGCTTGCTGTGCTTGTTGGGTGAAGTTCTGGTCAGGATCGCATGGATCTCTCGCGCCGGGGATGTTACCCAGGACCAAGTCATAAAGTGGGTCGGTCATGCACTTCGCCAGGACGTGGCCTGAAAAGTAGGGAGTGTGGATCTTGATATACGCCACTGGGAGGCGCTGTGTTCTCTTGTCCAGGAACAGCACGGTGTCGGCTTGACCTGTCAAGCACGTTTCCGGCACGAGCTCTTTACGAACAATTACGGCGTTACTTCCTGAATCCCGTAGCACAGTTACAGATTTCCCGTATAACTGACCGGTAACGACACGTAAGCTGTCGGCGGAGCGAACTGGTTGAGTTGCGTCTCCTCCAATCGTCTTCCGCGGATGGGCAACAGAAATATGCGTGTAAGGACGAGTAGCTCGTCTCCTTTTCCGGGATGTCGCAACTATACAAGCAGAAACTTGGTTGGGATGGGGCTCTCTTCATTTGCAGTTCTCGCTCTTGTGGCCTGGTTTGCCGCACTCGGAGCAGATTGGAGCTTGTCCCGTCATACGGCAATCAGGAGCGTGATGTCCAACTCTACCACAAATAAAACAAGTCGGTCCTTTCTTTGCAGCCCCATCAGTGTGACTCGAGCCTGCGTTAATCTGAGTGCCTTCCTTGAACTTCCCCAAGTTCTTCAGAGACTGGGCTTCCAGGAAACGATCGGAAGCCTCCGCCATTTGGTTAATGGTCTGGCAGTCTCTTTCCTTAATGAAGACAACAAGTTCCTGGCTGCAGCACTTCAGGAACTGCTCGGCGATCATTTTGTCGCGTAGGCTATCAAATGTCTTTGGTACGCCCGACGTCTCGATCCACCGATCAAAATATCCTGACAGGCGGGAAGCGAACTGTAGCCCAGTTTCTCCATCTTCAGCCTTGGCATGGCGGAACTTGTCATTATAGCCCTGAGCCGTGAATCGAAATCGCTGGAGAAGAGCCAGTTTAACCTTCTGGTAATTCAGAGAGTCCTCCGGCGTCATTCTCCCGATGACTGTGAGAGCATCACCAGTCAGACACATGCTCAGGCCAACAGCCTATTTATCTTCCGGCCACTGTTGCACGAGCGCTATCCTCTCAAACCTCATGAGGTAGGCGTCTAGATCGTCCCGACGATTGTCAAACGGGGGAATAAAATTGTGTGGGCTTATGGAGATAGGCACCGGTGCTGCCGCTGATGCGCTCGCTTCGTTGCCCTGCGGATTGTTCCTGGCACCTTCCTGCAGTCTTAACTTTAGCTGAAGGTTGGCATGCTCCAGCTCTGCAGCTGCCTTGTTAGCCTCACGTTCTGCTGCCCTCTCAGCTCTCATCCGATCTTGCTCTGCCCTCACCCATTCACGGAGCTCAGAGTCCCTCAGACCCAGTTGGGTACCAAGCGTGACTAGTTTGTCCAGTTCCATGTCACGTCTTGCGCTCTCCAATCCTCCTGCTGGTGACGTTAGCTCTTCGGGTTAAGTTAATGAAGAGTCCTGTCGCGGACGCCAGATGTGATGAAATACAGGCTCTTCTAACAATCCCCAGCGTTACGGACGGGAGAATAACAAGACAGGGCACCGGAACATGGAGAAGAACTGAAGATGGCACGCTTTATAGGGTTGGGTATTCGCAGAAACACGCGGAGTAAGAAGCGACGGGGAAAAAACTAAACAGGGCTGCTAACTAAAAAGAAGCACGAGTCCGTTTGAACGGAAGTCAAGTTGGCCAACTGCAACAGTCTCACGTGTTGGATGAGCTGTTCGGGAGTGTTCAGATTGGCTTGAGCGTCTTCGGCGCGCCGGCGGAACTTCCTCGAACGTGGGCAGGTCGTGGGGCGCTGGTCCGTGCTGTCGTTCCCTGGCCGTCGCCTTACAGGCCGTCGCAGAGGAACCACGGTCGCGCACCCGGTACTGGAACAGCGGCGTCCAGTCCGAAGGCTGCCCTCTCGCTCACGATCATCGCCGAGCAATCCGGAACACACCGTCCCCTTCGTCGGGATCCTCTCGCACCTCCTCTTCCTCTTCGTGGCACATAGCCCCATCATAGGGATTGGCCATATTCTCTGATGAAATGGTCTTCAAAGACGCGAAGTTACGGCTACTTCCTCACATATTATTATCACCCGATTTGTTTGTCCAACAATCCAACATTTGTTTCGAAGTATGTAAGTATTTTTTAGGAATGAATTGGTAGAGTTCATTTTATGTAACATGTAGGCGCAACCTGGCTTATATAACAGCCACCTCATTGTTTTTTATAACTGCCAGTTTACCAACCCGTCTTTATAGGTGTTCCATTCACGCCTTTATTATCCATTCATTTATGCAATCTTGCCTCTTTTTCGCATTTGTTGGCCTTGCGTTATTAGCATGATAATAATTGGCCCCAACAGGTTCCGCAAAAAAATACAATGTGGGCTTTGTGCTGTGGAAAACGCGAGTAGTGAAGGATAGCGTTGAAGCAACGGGGCATGAGCTTGTACGAGCCGTATTTACCAAGCCGATGTGGACGGAGTGCGTGAGTGATGAAGGGATTGATTTGGGAGATTGCGTGTGCATTTGTAACTACAACGCAATCAAAATTACCAGACCTAAGTGACCCCATATCTCCAAAAAGCCACGCCCAATGAACCGAAAACCAGTGCTGTCATTGTAGAAGATATCTGTAGAAGAGCTTCGAAAGGCATAGAATATAGGTGCAAATGAACTAGAATGGGCTAATTAGTATAGAAAACAAAAATAGCGTGTAATTTTTAAACTTTTCATAGCAGATCGTAGTCGTACAAGTGTTTCACTGCCCTCCTAAGTACGCAGTGCTTGTGAGAAGGCAGGCAGGACAGTGGCAAAGGACCTCTCTGGAAAATTTCCCGAAAACTCCCAAGGGGCTTCTCTGGTACCTGGATGACAGTTTTTGTATCATTAAAGAAACAGCAGACAACTTCTTGTCGCAGCTGAATTTGATCGAACCAGCCATCCAGTTAACCATGGAAAAAGATACAGGCAGCACCTTTCCCTTTCTCTACGTCTTAATAAAAAGTCAGCTAGATGGACTAAATTTCGCACTGTACAGGAAACCCACCCATACTGGCCGCTGCCAAAAATTTCATTCCGACCACTCTCGTACTTAAAGCGAAACTTTCTGCTCAACAGAAGACTACCCTAACAAACATGAAAAAGGCGTAATCGCTTGCCTGAATAGAGTCAGTAAGGAAAAAGCACTTCATTAAATGCCTGCAAAAGACGTAGTGTTGCCTCTACGCTCGGACGTAGCCACTCGTCGGTTCTTTGGATACTGTACTAGTCGGTCACCGTCACTACTCACTGCGGTGGTGGTGGCCCTGTTCCCCGGAGGAAGGATGACGCCCCGCAGCTTTCACTCTTGTGCCGCCATTCGAGATCCGACGGGATCTGCTGGACAGCTGAAAGTTGGTCCTCTTTTTTGTAAATTCGCATGACGTCTTGATACCATGGCCGGAGGTCGCTCCTGGTTGAAGTCTACTGGTCTTACCTCACAGTCCCCCAATAAATGGGTAGCAGTCACTCTGGCGTTGTTCACAACACACACGTGTCATCTAGGTAGAGTTAAGGTGATATGTGCTGCATTATGACCGGCGTCAGTAATGAATTTGTCTGCAGTTGAATGAATATTGATGGTGGCTACCAACTTAGCTCGGGGTGTGGTGGTGCCATCACCGTTCTATTGTTTCTGTAATACTTGGTTACACCTTGAAACATGTCGAACCTATCTTTGGTCTCCATCCGCCACTCTACAAAAGAAACCATTACTGTCGCGCGGCCTGCTAATTCTCGTGCTACAGTATTAACCCGTTTCGTTGTGGTTGGCCATTGTTTCTGACACATCATTCCCTGCATGATAAGGGAACCACGTCACTGTTAACCTTCGTTTGTTAAGGTTCACCGCGGTGAGCACGCGCACCGCTGCACTGCACATTCGGTGTTTAGCAAAGCTACGCACTGCACCCATTGAATCACACATCACTGTTGTTGTTTCCAGGTTGGTGATGGCCATGGCGATGGTAAGCTCCTCTGCATTCTGTGCTTCGCGTGTTGCGATGCTGCCTGCTGGTATTGTTCCCCCTGTCCTTGCATCAATGACCACAGGCGGGGAGCATCTGCAAGGCACGGGCCTGGTCTGCTCCCTGAGTAAATCAGAACCTCTGATTATTCCACCGACAACACGGCTCAAGCAATGGAGCAACATGAAGCCCCGAACTAACAATGGGCAAACGATCATTGGTAATGTCGCGGCAGCTACGCAGCTCATTAGGCGAGTGGAAAATTGAAGATCTGCTATGCGAGAGGACAGCCTGCTGCGGCTGATCCAATCATTGTCGATCAGCCACATTGCTTATGCCGCGGTTTTCCAGAAAACCCATTGTTAATATCATTTTCAGCACCGTTATGTCTGTCTATGCACAAAAGCATGAACTGGTCCTGGGATGGTTACCAGGACACGCAGGAATCAGGGGCAACGAGTTGGCGGACGATAGGGCCACTGCTGGTTACTCAGGAACACGGTTGCCACTATAACGGCACCCTATACGGACCTCAAGCCGTACACAAGAGAACGCTTTCTTAGAACATGGCAAATACACTGCAGTGAACAGGGACACAACAAACTACATGTAATAAAGCCACACTTGGGACGGCCCACAATTGACTCGCACAACACGCACACGGAAGTCGCCTTGCCTAGGCTACGCGTAGGGCACACCCATGCAACGCACTCGTATCTGCTCAAGGGATCTTCAAGACCTCGTTGCCGCAAGTACGGATGGGCCTAGCCGTATTTCGCATACTTATTCAATTCAAGGCATCTGACAGCACATTACGCAAACATTTTCCTCAAGAGTAAAGACACCACTTCCCGCAACACCCATCGCCCTTCTTGGCTGACAACCCAATGTTTCTATTAGGCGTGGTTTTCTGTTTCTTTCCGATGTCAAGTTTTTACAGCTTGTGTCAAATACTGCTTACTCATCCTGGTCCTATACACCAGTCATCTTAATGGATTTTATGTCGCTTCACTTTTGTTTTTACTCAGATAATTTAGACACTTATTCTACATCTGTGTGTCTACAAATAACGTAGTATTTGGCACTCTTTGGCCTTGCTGGGCTTTGCACCATTAAACCGAACCATCATCATTATTAGAGAAGGGAGCACTGAAACAGGCAACAGCGTTTTTTGAATAACTGTAGCCACGCACCCTGGAGAATCTCCTTCGATGAAGCGTGCAAGCCTAATATTGGCAAAGTAGGTTTGACAGACGTCCTAGGTCAATTCCTGCAGTGAGAACTACAAATACTTTGGCATATTTCTTAACCATCTGCCACCGCACCGATGCGTTTGGAACTTGGCGAAAGGATATTTTCGTTATCGTGCGGCAGCTCTATTTTCGCAGATGTATGGAAAAAATAAAAAGCATGCGATGACTCACTTAAATTGCGATGCAAAAAAGTTCCCTGGTTTTTGTAGCATTTTCTTTCACAAAAGGGTGTATTTTGAGTACCTTTGCCACCGAGACTACTGCCGACTGCAAGTGTATCAATTGACATTAGCATAAAAGTTGCACCTATAGCCACGACATGCACATTAGACCTAGTGCAGCTACTTTCTTCAGAATCACTACCCATGCTGCTGCGACAACGAATCCTCAGAAACTGAAGGCCAACGGAGACATCGGGCGAAATTTATGATGAACGTTCGCTTTTTATTATTATACTCGCGCTATGATACACGTCGTAAACCGCGCACCAAGTGCTTCTTTTAATTTATTTGTGCTTCTCCGTGCTACAATACAAAATGTGGTAACTTTTTCGTTGCCGTTTTTTCACTCTGCTGTACACGCGCTATGACACGCTAGAAACATTGTGGAACGCGTGAGCGTTATCTCTTGTGGATGCTTGTGAGTGCGGGTTTGGTGGACGCACGCCGGGTGGTGTGCTTTCGTCCTACTAGCCAAACAAAAATTTCTCGTTAGGGAAAACCTGCTTGTGTACGCCATCCAGTCCACGCAAAGTGTGCACTTCCCCGGAGGTGTATTGGCAAAGAATGAGCGCTACGGAACAAAAAAAAGGTAAATACCAACCACGGAAGGCCGAGAAAGCTAGGGATCAGTTGCAGTGATTTCATTGAAGTGTCGTGGAAAAGAACTAAAAAATTCCAATCGATCAACAAAAACTGGGCAGCTGAAATCCCCGAGTACGTTCAGGTAACTATGAATAAAAGGGCCCATCTCCCCGCGAGGGGGACTCGAGTAAATGCGTCGCATAGGGGGTGGGTGTATTGCGTTAACGTTTAGTGTTTGGGGAGTTGGTGGTAGTGAATGCGTTGTATTAGCAGCTTCTTGACGTAGTTTGAATGAGTCAAGGATATAAGGCGCGTTCGTAGCCTTCCATTCTGTGTCGGCCATTGTGGCGCAGTGGTTAGAGCACCCTGCACCTTGCGTTCCGCCCGCAGGGTCGTGGGATCGAAACCGGGCGCCGGTAAGTACTTTTTTGTATAGTGTAGGGGGAGGGGTGCGGACCTGTTGCTGAGAGCAAGGAGGGTAGCGTGATGTTGGAGAGGAGGAGTCGGGAGAGGGCGCACGTGGAACGGCTGTTGCGGACGCCGAGGCACGCCAACGTCGGGTGGCGTCGTGAGTTAAAGAAATGCTATGCATTTAAAAAGTGGGCAATGGCAGATTAAAGCTTGCTTCTTGTCCTGGTTATTTTACATTTCTCTATTGTAGATATCAGACGCTCCTTTTTCCTTGCGACATGTGACGCTTTGTAGGAAAGTAAAAGTGCGATTTTAAGTTGGCGCTCAGACGCTGAACCCCTGAACCATTGCTATTTTTGCCTTCCATGCAGCAGGAGAACGGTCATATGTGACTATTGAATTGAGTGTATTTACTGGATGACCTGCATTGTCTACTTATGCAATGGGCGCTGCGCAGGCGGTGGATAGTGGCTGATTGCGAAGCTAAAAATCAAACCAACGTTCGGGACAGAGTACAGTCCAGTGCCTTAATTATCATTTGGTAGGAGTGCCATTACAATGAAATAGGTTAAAATATTAATTACAATCCTCCAATTCGAATGCAAAAATAGAAGAATAACAGCGCCAATTAAAATAGAGCACAAAACTACCGCATTATCAAATAAAACACAAAAACACGTGGTTTTTTATGTAAAATCTACAAACAAATCGCCGGACAAAACTTGATTTCTTTGTATACAAAGCGTATTACCTAACTTTTCATCCGTTTTTGAGCTGCAAAACACCCTTATATAAAACAAATCAAATTTACAATGCATTTAACTTCCGCCAGTAAATAGTTTCTTGTCTATTATATGCTGTCTATGCGAGCAAACCGAACGATTGTTTCAAGTTTTCTGTGTTTATCAGGCAAACGGAGTAGGTGGGGCGAAGAATTTCACATTGTAGAGAGATGTTTACCTGGAATTACAAATTCAGTGTAATGAACTCTGTACGCCCCTATAGGCTCCGGACAGCGAAGTTTGCCGCGCGAGCGCACCGCCAGCCGCGGCAGAACCGTGCAACTCTGGGTCGGTCCCGCCGCGCCGACCGCCTTTAGTGCCCTTGAACGAAACTTTGAAAAAACGTGTGTCATAACGTTATTTGCGTGTATATCAACTACATACTGCAACAAAGTCATGCATAATCTTGTATAGTAGGGGAACCATTAAAATAAAACGGGGCGCTGATAAAATGCTGTAGCCTTGATGCCCAGCGGTAGTTTATCACATCAGGGAAGCGTGTGTTTAATACTGTGCATTCTCCCGCGGATTATTCTTGCCTTTTTTTTTCTCGCAGATACGAAGCGTGGTTACTGAAACTTGAAAAGCCCACACTAAGCGAGCGGATTACACGCTGCCGGGGTGTACGGGTAGCTTGTTAGTAGGCTGTTTAGCAGGCGGTAAATACACATAAGTGAGCATTAACTTTCGTAACAGACAGGGCTCCCAAACACAGTCATGGCATCGTTTATAATTATAACCCAGCGATTGTGCTATGCTTCACCTAATATTTCACGTGCTTATATCGTCGTATTAAATATATATGACCACATATGGTACGAACACTTATAGGCGTTAACGTTCCCAAATGTTTCGCGATCTATTGAATAATGTCACGGCCTTTTCTTGCGAAAGAAAGTAGCAACTGGATGTTTAAGCACCCGAAAAGCACAGAAAAATGGAGCTACGACGGTCCGCAATAGAAGTTGGAAATATATAAACGCAAGACGAAAGTTTTCATTTCGGGGAGCAGGAGAGGAGGAAAAACGTTATTTATCCCATCTGTTGGGATTCCGGCCACTCAGGAACAATGAGGGGGACAATTTTTCACCCGTAACCTCTACTGCAAGGGTGTTGACGGTAATACAAGCGCTACTTTTCTAAGAGATTCTCATGCCGGGCCCGTTGGCGTGGAGAGAAAGAAATACCTGAATATGAGTATTCCCTAATTTATCCCCATACGCCCATTACATTTTCTGTTTACCCTCCTCTCCCCATCCCCGCCCAACGGAATTTCTTGTGATAGCCTTCTCATGCAGATTTTCTTTTTTCGGGGCGTGTTTGTATGCAGCTGGCGCCTGGGCTACACCTGGAAGCCCAAAATTTCTTGGCGAAGCAGGCAATTATTAACGTCCTCGCTTCTGCAATACACAAACAAATGTGAATGTCATACGGTTACATGTATGGAGAATCAAATTCGGATCAAAGACTGATACGTGACACCCATGTGGTCCATGCAGGCGCAAGTGCACTTGCATGGATGGAATACTCCATGCGGAAACATCGCGCAGCCTTCTGATATATTTGCAGACAAAGCCTCCTCTTTTTGTGGACTAAACCATATAAATTACGTTTTCTTTTCAAGGGAAGCACGCTGATCTTGAGAAAGTTTTTCCCCCAGGCCGGCTGTACAAGGGTTTCTCTACTGGGCATTACGCCTAGGCGTCCTTTACATGCCTTTGCATACGAGCATTCAACCGAATAAATCGCTCTTCATTCGCCGGCACTATGTGGCAGAATTACGGTTAAACCCATTACTTCCTTTTAAACCCAAAAGAGGCGACTAATATGCTTCATCCGCGCGGCATAAAGAGGAGCGCCCACCAGCCAGGCATGTACTGGCTTGCGGGGACCGATCCAGCGTTGCGCATACCTGCCGAATGGGGCGGTGGGTGTCGCGGGCTCCGTGTCGCCCTCTGGGCACTGTACGCCACCTCTACTGTGTGTTGCGACTGTAATTGGAACACTTTAAAATTTTTTCCTGAGGAGTGAACAGACGCTCTGTTCGCGCACAATCTTCACACGAAGGTCGCATTTTTTGGTCTATTTTGTTTGACACCGGGAACAACGATGGTACTTACCAGTTTATCCTGAAAATTAATAAAAACAGTTTTCGCCTATGGGAAAATAGCGGCGATTTGGGCGTGCGAGCCCGAAAACCGGGTTTTTTGGTTGTCTGTTAGCTCATTTCTTGGTGCATTTTCTGATCGTATGCTGCACCATTTGGCTCCGTACGTGAATCCGTTTCACTCTGCAGGTGGTTCCGTCGTTCCACCATCAACTGGCGCTGGCTCACACGTCCAAATCAGCTGCCATTTTCCAAGACGCGAAATCGTTTTTATTTATTTTCAGGATAAACATGTAAGTACGATCGTTGTTCACAGTGTCAAACAAAATAGACCAAAAAATGCGACCTTCGTGTAAAGTTTGAACGCGAACAGAGGGGCGGTTCACTCAGAAAAAGTTTTTTTAAAGTGTTCCAATACCATCGCAACACACTGTACTTAGCCCTATCATTTTTTCTCTTCCATATAATATAGCTTTTTAAGATGCGTCTGTTGCGGCGCGCAGTCATAATTATGATCCTTCAATATGAAAGTTTTGCTTGCAACGTGCCCTCTGTTTTGATATTCTGATTGTAAAGACGTCGGCAGACGTCTTCCAGAGCCAGTAGCTTTGGTACCACACCTTCTGAAACTTTTACATCTCTACATCAACAGGAATTATATTTTCTCAGCTTTGTCGTGGCTCCGTCTTTTGTAATCAAAGGCAAAATTACTGGATCTACCGATTTCTGCGCTTAGCTGTGTTAGTGGGCGGCGCGCCCAAGTTTTAAAGTTTTACATGCGCGCCAGGTGCACGATAAAAAAAAGAAGGTTGGTCGTCATTCACTTCGAAAGTATTCCCGAGATGAGCTGAATCGATCGCCTGGTCATCTATGCTAATTGGGTTTCATGCTTATGTAGCTTACGGCGACTAATGAGCTTATACTACTGCATGCTGGGTAGAACGGCAACTTTTGCCTTTTTATCAGGCTTCTCTCCCGACGATATCTTACTCAAGAAACTACGCACTTGATTTTTGTGTTTGCCATATGTATAAGGACAAAAAATCCCTTTGCTTAAGTAAAGCGGCTCTCATATCATGTCTCTGCAGCTTTCGCGTGTCGTTCAAAGCAGCTTTAGTGTGCAAGAAACGGGGTAAGCTTTTAATCCGGAATACATTTTTGCCGAGCATGCAAGGGTACGAACCCTGTAACGCCCGCGATTGGTGAAAAAAACGTGATTTTAAAAGTTATTCCATATATTTCGTATCGCCCGCATAAACACTGCTGTTCTGAAGGAATTTGGGTTGGACAAGTCTTAGCCTAGCACACATACGAGACATGTTGGGGTCCCTGCTTTGTGCAACCATGAAATCGTTTTCTATAACCGGAGCTGTTTAGGCCGAGGAATATCTGTCCATCAAAAAACTTCGAAGTGTCAGGTGAAATGGTTACGATGCTAGGATTCCACGAGGAGGTGTTAAAAGTGCGCGCCTCAAGAAAATAATCCGTTAGATAGATGCCGGAAAATGCACCCGCGACGTTTTCGCCCTAAAAACACCCTCCCAAATACCGCACCACCGCAAAGGCCCGAGGAGTGCTGGAGTAGCAGCGGAGGGAAATAAACACTTCTCGGGGTCACAATCGAACCTGATTCCTTTGTGTTAAGAAACCGACGTCTGTTTTCTAGTGTTACCATCGCATTCCGAGCGCGCAGCATTTACTTTGAATTGGCAGCGCGAGCGTTGGCGTTCGATTTGGCCGAGGATTTTAACACGTGCTAACGTGGTCCACTTTGTAGAGATGTGAAAGCTTCGAATGAAATCCTCCGCGCCCGCCGGCCACGGAATTATGTTCAGCCAGATGTTCAGGATTAAATGTGAGGTACCACAGTCGGCTCTCCGACGAAGAAATAGGGGCCACCAGCTCAGCTGTTTTCTCCAGTTTCAACCCATAGTTCGTGCTGCGCCAATGGTTGTAGTTGGTTAGGCATTATTATTCCGGGTAACACTGCAATGGTCTCTTTGTTTTCTTGGCCTTGCGTCGTGGTTAATTCGCCTTTTTCTCGGTCGGTAGAGTCAGGTCTTTGCCGGTACACTCTCGGGAAAGTGCACACCTTCGGTGGGATCGACGGTGTACGCCGATTATTTTTCTTCAACGCAATGTCTTATTTCGCTAGATTAATGGAAGCACCCCCCGGCTGCCGTCCGCAGACAGCGCACTGACCCGGACATCATTAGCAAAAACGTCCACAGCTGCTACCCCTTGAAATGCATACGGAGTATTCGAAGCGTTTTATAGAGCGTGTGCTCCTGAAAACGAAAACACAAAGTAATATTAGTATACTTCACTTCAAATAATGCATAAAAAAACACGAAGAAGGTGTGCAGTTTTCTATACAGTAAATCACAAAAAGAGCGAAAAAAGAGTCGTCGCGCGGTAATTTCTATTGCTTTAGAACGCGTGTGATAGAATGCGTGTGATAGTATAGAAAGAGTGCTTGCTTGCATCATAAATTTCTCCCGATGTATTGGTTGGCCTTCAGACTAAGTCGAAGCGGATTCGCAGCACCATGAATTCCTGAAAAGTAGCTGCAAACTGGCCTCAAGTCGAGTTTGTAGCCTATAGCCTACAAGCTAGATACTGCCGACGTCAATTATATATATTTGACACGGTCAGAACGCTCGGCCGCACGCATACACAGAAGAACCAGTTTGGGGAAACGTTTCGCATCGTGATTTCAGTGAACGTATCGTACACCATGACATCAGTTGCGTACGCACTGCTTAACAAGACCGGAAGTCGTTAGGACATGCAGTTTCCTTTCACAAGGTTGCCACTTCTTCGGTTACCGCTGCACATGGCTTAAACAATAATCTCGAAATAACTGGGCTTCTTATGGCAGGCATTGGCCTGGGAGGTTGTCATTTCAACTCGTCAATGTCTAGGCTTGTGAGCCACTCGAGGGAGCTTCTGCAAGATTCACGGTTACAGGCATCATGAAAACGCTGCCTCCGTTGGGGATGTTGCCGTCGATTATCGATTCGTTGGCCGGAAAACAATAATTTCGATCAAGAATGACGGCATTTCCTGTTGCAGAAGAGCCTGTTGTAGCTTCTTTGCCCAAATTTAAGCGTTTAATGTAAACAGTTGCATTTGCAAACTTGAGCCTAAGGAAAGAAAAAGCTTCTGAATGTAGAGCGAAAGTCCATAAATTTTTCGCACGTTTATTAAGGCGCATGCTCAAAAGTGAATTTTGCCAATCCAGCAGATTTGTGAGCAATGTGATTTTCGTGTGTTCGCTAAAGTTTTCATTCCTTAAAATGGGATGTGTACTGAAACGTACATTCCGGGCGCTGGCCGATAACGTACGGTGAGCCTAGAACAGGGTGTATTGATTGGTACTACCGCTGCCGTGTATGAGGCAGTCACGAATCCCACTGTGAACAAAGCGATGCTGGCGAGGTTGGAGGGTATTTTAGCACCACATGGCGGAGCGCACCGTTCGTGGTGAGTAATTTCTCGGCAGGCTAAGACCCTGTTTAACTCGTGGCTAAATCCTAGTGGCTTCAGTGGTCTTTTTGATCACCTGTTGCAGTATCCGAAATAGGCTAAATGTGAACACAATGCTCAATATTGGTGTTCACGATAACTTCTTAACAGTGAGATTTGATTAGAATGAACACTCTCACTAATTAGTCCAGCAAAAACAAAATTCCAGCTTACCCAACCAAAATTCAGTTCTGTGTGTTTCTGCCAGGGATGTCTGAAAGTGCACTCCCGGGAAAGATTTGTCAAGGTGTTCTGAAAAGGTCCTACTCTCACCTTGAACCACAGGTGAAGCTGTCACTGAAAAGGTGTTTCAAACCATTATTTATAAAGCCAGTACCTAAAAACACACCATGAAAGTCACAAAAATGTCAGTGCGTACTTGTAGAATGCAATGATTTCATCCCGGACAAGATCTCTCATGTGTTGCCTTTTTGTGATCATACACTTCCAAGAAGGGGTCCAAATACAATTCAAATTTCCCTATGCATTCCTTCTTCCGTTGTTTTAGGTCTACGTTTGCCATATTGCCTAGAACATAAACAGCACAAAAATATCAGATAATAAATTTGTGCTTCCCTTTATCAGGGAGCACGACAAAATATTTAACAATGCTGATTCGTTGTACGAAACTGGAACGTTTTTTTACAGCACGAGCCCTGGAAATGTTTTCTTGCTAAACAATTTGGGATATAAAAATATTAGAACATACTTTAGGCTCACCTGTCCTGGGTCTATTCGAACTGCTGAATATCTTCACGATATGCACCACTCAAAAGGTACCCTTTTGTGGCTTATGAACTTCACAATGCATTCACAATCCGCCACACTCTCCACGACGAGCTCTCAGCATGCTGAAGATACGTTCAGTTCTAGTGAATGAGAGAGCCATGATTTCACAGGTTTATGTAAGGAATGTAAATAATTTGTTTTCATTTCTATTTTGCCGAGAAACAAAAACATTTGTCATAAGCTACCAGCGGACAGCCAAACGTCTCCACAGACAGCCATAAATTGTTTCTAGACATCTCATAGAGAGTGAATACAGAATATAGCAAACTATTCAAATAATTTCAATGTTCAAAAAGGAACACAAATTAAATAATGTTTGGTGCACATAGTGATGCAACAACTTTGAACCTAAGCGTTATGAAAGTTATTCTGACTCTCCGGCTGCAACTGATGACATAAAAATGCAGGAAGGGGTTATTTTTAAGCGCACTTTATGTTGTTAAAACTTCAATAGTAAGCATGCTAAATAAACTGCGTTAGAACGGTGGTTTGGGCTAGTTGGCGCATACTGGAATTTTCGTTTTCCTGTTGTGTTTTCCTTTCCTTGTCCCGTCTTTCTGCGCTGTTTTGAATCCCAGTAAGCACGTGAGCTTTATGGCCAATGATTTTGAAGTCTCAGGTTACCACTGGCATCGACAGCATGGAAGCGGCACCACACTTTTTGCGTGTTTCGGCCTTCCCCCCACAAAAGGAACATTTCCTACTACGCTTCTTCCCACACAACCACTGCCCCTACAATTTTTCTACACGTCAGAAAGCAAACTAACGTTGACTAGGGTAAATAGAACATCTGAACTGATCAAATGCATTGTAAAAAACATGGAACGTCATTACACACAGCAAGGTCAAAAAATGCCGGTTTGATCAGCACAGTAAATTTATGCTACTCACGAGACCAACACAACGCCGCAATTATGCGAAACTTTTAAAAAAATACCGATGTGTATGAGGACGGAAGCTCTGACAAACTTGCTTGAAAATTGTTCAGCGTGTGCGCGCGAGGTGATAGCGAGCGACTAACCCGAGAAGATTCAGTACCGGCAACAGGTACTGGAACCGTCATAAAACAACTAAGCAACACCACACCGTAAGGGGACATGCAGACTCCAGAAATACGCGCACCAGCAACTTTTTAAATAACACAACGAGGAGATTCGGTACCGGCGCGAGGTACTGCAACCGTCAATAAACAACAAAGAAACACCACACCGCAACGTCACACGGAGACTCGAGAAATGCGCCCACCAGTAACTTTTTAAATAACACAACCTAGGCAGTTACAAATGTCAACCCGACTCCGACCAACGAACACGCAAGCATTACGGCAGCAAACGTTTCTCGCACAGGAACAGGATGTGTAGCGGCATGTTTATCGGACGCAGTGATGGACAAGTCGATGAACAACTGTTACCAGAACATAAATAAGCAGCACCGACGTTTTTTGCGCCTCCTGGCAAAACTAACTTCGTCCAACAGTAAATACAGTCCAAGCATATGAAGTAATACGCAGTTTAAGGCCACAACCAAACTGGTAATGGTTCCCGCCAGTCCGAAAGACAGTTAATCTAGTACATCAGCGCATACCGCGAGCAATCGAGAAAACCGCTATAGCACGCCACTAGTGACGCTGCATGCGGAAGAACAAAAACTAGCGACGTAAACATGACGTAAACGTTGAAGGGACCCAGAAGTGATTTGCAAACAATGCGGAATTACTAGCGCAAATTGTAGTCCGGAGTCCATTGACCATGTTTCGACCACTCTGAGCGAGCGCGTTTACGCGAAGGTATTTAGTATCAAAATTAATTCGAAAATGCTGTACTCCTTCCTGCACCCTCGCCCAGTTTCGGTGACGTTTTCGTGTGACGTCAGCAGGAGATCAGCTGGCAACTGGCTGCGCTACTGCGCGGCTCACCGACCTTCCGCGACCGGGTAAGTCGGCCCAACGTTTAGTCCGCCGTCCGCAGACGGATCGTCGCAATTCGCTCTTTCAGTTGACACTAAGCAACAACACAATTGTGGATAGAAGAATGTGCCTTTCTTTACTTTGTTTATACACTGTTTCAAGCTCCGAGTCCGGGTCGTTCCACACAAGTGCACATGCGGCCCTTCGCTGACTGGTACGCCAGTAGGAAAATCTATAGGGCCCCTTGAAGGCGGGAGGAGAGTCAGCGAAGTCAATACAAGTACTAAGGAAATAAAATCAACTGAAACGTTTACCGTACAGCGCAAAACTAGAGAGCCGGAAGCACTCTTTTTGCTGGGTAACAAGCACAGCGGTCAGCAGCACGACCACACATCTGCGAACGCTTTTACATCTAAGAAATGCAATTGATAGATTTGAGATATTGTGGAAGTTTGGGGGACGCTTACTGCAGGAGCGCTATACAACAAAGAGTCACCTAAAGTACTTTAAATTATAAAAACAATAAAATTGTAAACTGGTTGTACATTATACACCTTATATACCCCATTTAGGCAAGGCTAGCTTGTGGCCGAGTGGTCTAAAGCGCTAGAAGTTTTGTTTTGCAAGTCGCAAGTTCGAATCTCCGAGGGTGCATGCTTTTTTTTGTAAGTTGATTTTTTCGTTTGCGCCCGATGTTGTCTAAGCTGAGTTAACTAAGTTAACCATTTTTGGGCCGGAACGTTCACTTCTCCATAAGCGAGTTTGCAGAATGCGCGCAGATTGACACTGACCCGCTAGCCAGTTCTTGTTGGCGTGCTGTTGCCACAAGCACCAATGGCTTGCGGGCAGTGGGCACAGGCCAGAATCAGCAGACCCTTGGCCGTGTGCGAACACGCTTTTTCCTTTACGGGAATGAGCGAGGCAAGCTCCGAATATGCGGGAAAAGGGCATGGCATTTGAGCGTCTGCGGTGACGCGGAGGGCGTTCACGCACTGCGTAGGCTTCGGATAGTGATTTCTATGATGCGAAGCCGTCCTGGGAGGCTTATCTTAGGCATATTAACGCCGACAACAATGCAGAAGCGCGGTACGACGATTACTGAGATCTCGAGAATGCCCATCCAACGATGCCGTCAGATGTTAATCATGTTTTTGTACCGAACCGAAACCGAAACTTGTTTGAATGCTAACCTTGGACATCGTCCAATCACGCTGTTCCCTCCTCCCGACGTCACAGCCTGCAGTTGGTGCGGCCGCCACAGACCGCGCATGGTGGTTGTTCTTCTTTCCCGCTTAATAAAATAATTACCTCTTCTTTCCGCTTTATAAAATAATTACCGACTTATCAACCGGACAAACGATGAAAAGTGTGGTGAATTGAGCCAGTCTACACAGTGCAAGTGAAACCTGGAGCTTGACAAATTCACTTTAGTGTCCCTTTGAGAGATAGGGGCGCTGCTGTCGTTAGAAGTTTTCACGCAGTACCATTTTTCCCCCATCGTCGTTGTACCGGTTGCTTTCCCACTTTACCATGCATCAACACAAACGGCGCTGCCTCGCGGCTGCAAACGCACACGCACGGCATGTCGCTCTGAAGTAGCGGTCGTTTCGTATTACTTCAGGCCAACTATTTCTCTCTCCGTGGCTTGGGCGATGCACGCCTTGGCCAGTGACCAGTCCGCAGAAGAGATCACAAACTCGGTACCCTTGACTGCTATTATTTGCTTCGGAAAATGGGAATAGGCCTCTAAGCGGACGTCTACGTGGCTCTGAGGCTGGAACAAAGAGCTCAGATATTAGCCAAATTAACACGTTAGTTGGGCTAAAGTTGTTTTTCACCGCTGGCCGTGAGTGCATGCGATATGTATGTATAAACTTTGATGACAGCTTTAGTTCTTTCGTTGAAAACAAAACTAGGCTGCTTTGTTGACTGCGTTCTCTTGACAACAAGCCTTTCCAATACTAATAAAATTGACTGTGACGCTCATTGATACCAACTTTATAGAAACATTCTTCCGTATAGTGAATCCAGTGTGACCTAGCTAATTAGTGAGTAATAATACCTCTGACAGATTTCAAGCAGTTTTTCTTCCTGAGCACCAATAGTGCAGAAAACAGCAACGGGGTCAGCAGCAGGTCATTCGGTGAACTTGAAATACTATGACAAGGAACAACATTGAAGGTGAAGTTGAAGTTTATTGATAAAAAGTAAACGGTTACAAAGGAAATTTAGAGACAAGGGTCCCGAAGTGAGCGACTGCACTGGGACCCTCGATGAAGAAGTACACAAAAAACGTTACAGAAGCAGCAGTGGAAGTGAAAACAAGTGCAATAAAACATTAGTGAAGAAAACAAATAAGCAAGAACATGTAGTGCATGGCTTTCATATGGAATTTACTAATATATTAAGCTGTGTACATAAAAACGGCATTAAAAGGGCAAATTATCATTATACACAATTAAATACTAACGGTTTACAAAAGTACATAAAAAAGTACTGTGCAAACAAATGACGAAAGTAAAACCAGCAAAACAAAGAAATTAGGAAACATATCAGGTTCGAAGATTTTTTAGAGATTTTTAAAGGCTGTAATAGAATGTGATGATTTAATATTAAGTGGTAGGCGGTTCCATAAGATTAATAGCGGCAAAATGAAATGTTTGCTGGCCCTAATTAGTTTTTACCTGAGGTAACAACAAGTTGTTATTCAAGGCAAATCTAGTAGTGTTATGAGTCAATGAAGTACATTGGTCAAGAAATTCAAAACATAATTGGTTGTTGAGTAGTTTGAAAAAAAAATAAATACCTAATGAAATGAATGTTTAGTACACAAGAAGTACAAGAAGTACAAGAAGTACACAAAAAACGTTACAGAAGCAGCAGTGGAAGTGAAAACAAGTGCAATAAAACATTAGTGAAGAAAACAAATAAGCAAGAACATGTAGTGCATGGCTTTCATATGGAATTTACTAATATATTAAGCTGTGTACATAAAAACGGCATTAAAAGGGCAAATTATCATTATACACAATTAAATACTAACGGTTTACAAAAGTACATAAAAAAGTACTGTGCAAACAAATGACGAAAGTAAAACCAGCAAAACAAAGAAATTAGGAAACATATCAGGTTCGAAGATTTTTTAGAGATTTTTAAAGGCTGTAATAGAATGTGATGATTTAATAGTGTAAGTGCTGGACCGGTTATACCATATGCTTCCAGTTTCATGAATAAAATTTTGTGATTGATGGTATCGAAAGTTTTTGTGAAGCCTAAAAATACTGAGCCAGCCTATTTACCACAATCAATCAATTTTTTAATAAAATAGGTTAAGGTTTGTTCACCGATTAGTTTCGATTGTTTTTGTGGGTTATGGGTATTATTCGTAATTCGGTTTCTTAAAGGGACACTGTAGTGAATTTGTCAAGCTCCCGTTTTTGCTTGCACTGCGTAGACTGGCTCACGTTCTGTAAAACATAATCAAACAATGCTGTGACCATTAAAACTGAATTTTCGCTGAGTTGAGGTGATGAACTTGAATGGCGAGGGCTGCTAGTAATGATACGGATAGCTTGATTTTGAATGTGCGGAATGGAGGATGGGTGTGTGTGATATGTGTTACCCCAAGCAGTGATTCCATAGTTGATATGAATGTGTATGAAAGCGAAGTAAAGTGATAACAAAGCTTTGGTTGGAAAGAACGGTCGTGCCTTGAGCAATGCCCGGATGCCAAATGCCTTTTTCTTTCTGTTATGACCGACGTGAGATGTGAACTTAAGGTTAGTGTCAAGAATTATACCAAGAAATAGGACACAGTCGCATGATACGATCCGATTAAAGCAAAGTCTTAATTCTGGCAACATACCTAACACTTTCTGGGGGCTTCTAAAGATCATAAATGTAGTCTTAGTAGGATTAATAATTATTTTTTTTCGGCAGCACCAATCAGTCACATCCGTTAAAGCAGCGTTTAATTTATCAGTTAGGGATACTATAGATGTGTCTAATAATGTTGTTGTGGTATCGTCAGCATATGAAGGAAAGTTGTATCGTTGTAAAAAGTTGGGTAAGTCATTGATATAAAAAATAAATAATAAGGGACCGAGAATAGAACCCTACGGGACACCTTGGTTAATAGTTTGGCAGTCGGAGAACGATCCGGCTGCAGCTACCACGTATTACCTATCAACCAAGAAATTTTTAATAGTGTAAGTGCTGGACCGGTTATACCATATGCTTCCAGTTTCATGAATAAAATTTTGTGATTGATGGTATCGAAAGTTTTTGTGAAGCCTAAAAATACTGAGCCAGCCTATTTACCACAATCAATCAATTTTTTAATAAAATAGGTTAAGGTTTGTAAAGCCAAGCTTGTGGAACTTCCCGCACGGAAACCGAATTGTGAATTATCTATTATGTTAATATTTTTTAGAGAGTTACTTAAGCGTTTTACAAGTAACTGTTCGATGATCTTGCTGAAACTGGAAAGGAATAAAATTGGTTTATAGTTGTTAATTACTCCTTGTTACCTTTCTTAAATAGTGGAACAACCTTGACCGCCTTTACGTTTTTTGGAAAAATGCCAGAAACAAAAATAGTATTCCTTATGATACTTATTGTTTCCGAAACGATATGAGCAACAAGTTTCAAATGACTCATCGAAATGTTATCCAAACCGGGACTTGTATTTTTGAGGTTACAAATCGTTAATTAAACATCATTGGCAGTAACGGGGAACAGATAAAACGAGTGGGGGGAGCGGGGTAGGGACTGCTGATCAGTAGTGGTAATGCTTGGGGTTGATAACGTGAAAAAGTTCCTAAAAGCATTAGCAACGTCGGATGGCTGAAGAAAGACTGTCCCGTTAAAGTTAATTTTCTGGAAATTATTACGCAAGGAAAGTGTATTTAAAAATTCACCGATTAGTTTCGATTGTTTTTGTGGGTTATGGGTATTATTCGTAATTCGGTTTCTTAAAGGGACACTGTAGTGAATTTGTCAAGCTCCCGTTTTTGCTTGCACTGCGTAGACTGGCTCAAATTAGCACACTTTTCATCGTTTATCCGGTTGACAAATCGGTAATTATTTTACAAAGCGCGAAAGAAGAAAAACTACCATGCGCGGTTTGCGGCGGCCGCACCAACTAATGCTGTGACGTTGGGAGGAGGGGCGCCGTGATTGGACGATGCCCAAGGTTAGCAATCACACAAGTTTCTGTTTCGGTTTCGGTTCTGTAAAACATAACCAATGGCGTTTGGATGGGCATTCTCAATATCTTAGTAATCATCGTACCGCGCTTCTGTCATGTTGTCGGCTGTAAAATGCACAAGATAAGCCTCCCAGGACGGCTTGTAGTCGTAGCATTCACTACCCGAGGCCTACGCAGTGTATGAACGCCCTCCGCGTACCCGCAGACGCCCACGTGTCATGCGCTTTTCCCCCATATTTGGAGCTTGCCTCCCTCATGCCTGTATCGTAAAAAGCGTGTTCGCACCAGGCCAAGGGTCTGTTCATTCTGGCCTGTGCCCACTGCCTGCAAGCAGTCGGTGCTTATGGCAACAGCACGCCAACGAGAACTCGCTAGCGGGCCAGTGCCAGCCTGCGCGCGTTTTGTGAACTAGTTTGTGTAGCCATGAACGTTGCGGCCCAAAAAAAGGTGAACTCAAATTAGAAAACATCGGCGGAAAACAAAAAAGTTAACTTACAAAAAAAGCACGCACCAGCGGGGATTCGAACTCGTGACTTGCAAAACATTTGCGGTGACATACCTGGCGCCCGAGACCACTGAGCCACGAATCGCGATGCGAAGGCCCTGCTAATATAGGGTATATATTGTACAACCGGTTTACACTTTTATTTAGTTTTGGCATTTCAAGCAGCTTAGGTGACTATTGTACTGCGATCGTGCAGTAAGCGTCGCCCGAGTTTCCACAGTAGCTCACGTCTAATAAGTGCATTTCGTAGACGGAAAAGCGTTCGCAGATGCGTAGTCGTGCTGCTGACCGCTGTGCTTGTTCGCCCAGCGCAAAAATGCTTCCCGCGCCCTAGTTTTACGCTGTACGGTAAAATTATCAGTTGATTTTATTTCCTTAGTACCTATATTGACCTCGCTGACTTTTCTCCCGCCTTCAAGAGGCCTTATATTTTCCTACTGGCGTACCAGTCAGCGAAGCGTCACATGTGCGCTTGTGTGAAGCGACCTTGGCTCGGAGCTAGATACAGTGTACAAACAAACCAAGTAAAGAAAGGCACATTCTTCCATTCACAAACGTGTCCTGGCTTCGTTTCAACTAAGCGAACGAATTGCGACCAAGCAATTTTTTTTAACCTCCTTGATTGCGACGACCCGCCGACGGCCGGCGAACGAAACGCTGGGCCGACTGACTCTGTCGGCCGGGGAGCCGTGCAGTAGCGCAGCCGTGGGGCAGCCAATTGCCAGCTCCTCCCCTCCTGACGTCCCACGAAAATGCCACAGAAAATGGGCGAGCGTAAAGAGAGGAGGACAGCATTTTTGAATTAGCTTTTTCTACTAAATAAAATCGCGTACACGCGCCTAGAGTGGTCGAAACATGGCCTGGGGACTCCGGAC
The DNA here is from genome assembly GCF_048455015.1 of Haemaphysalis longicornis. Lineage (NCBI taxonomy): Eukaryota > Metazoa > Arthropoda > Arachnida > Ixodida > Ixodidae > Haemaphysalis > Haemaphysalis longicornis. Next base: position 183,565 of record NW_027526257.1, on the reverse strand, counting down.
TACAATTTGCGCTAGTAATCCCGCAATGTTTACATATCACTTCAGTGTCCCTTTAATATCGCCTTTTAGCAAGCTAGAGTAGATGACTGAGAGTATTACTATATTTTTATAACGCTGGGCTAAAGCAGTGTTGAAAGATTGACGTTTTGTTTTCCGGTAAAGGTTATCTTTTTTGCGTAAACTGGGCAGTAAGGCATTCGTCATCCAAGGGTTGCATGCGTGTTTGAAATGTTTTTTACATTTAACAGGTAATGTGCTCAACGATACAGCCTTCAAAAACAGTGTACGAAATTCATCGAGAGCCTTCACAGGTTCAATAGCGGTATTAACACCAGATCAGTCAGTAATGAGAATGGTACTAGTAAATTTATGTTAAAAAAAACAGAAGTAAAAAAGGATCGTTTCATTAGATCGTTAAAATTCTCTCCCTGAAAAATCAGGGAGTGAAGCTTAACGATCCAATGAAACAAACATGGGATAACGGTCAGTTATGTCAGTGCACAATACACCACATACTGGAGTAGAGGTTAGATTAGTTAATGCGTGATCTAGAAGTGTTTTAGAACCCTTGGGCTCCATCTTGTGTAAGTGTTAATCAGGGATTCGCGTCCATAGCCAGAGAAGAAATTGGTGTAGTCAGTATATACCTTAGCACTTGTATCGAGAAGGTTACTGTTTATGTCACCTAATATCAAAACGTTCTTATTTTGGAATGATAGCTTGTTAAGAATGGTATCAAGAGCATGAAGAAATTCAGGCACGGAAGATGACGGGAATGATAGACTTAGCCAAGAACGAAATTTTTATGATTACGTTCAAGTAAAGGATCTATTTGTCACCAAACAGCTTCGCAGCTGCTAAAATTGATAGACAGATCATTCCTGCGGGTGTAAACGACGGTGGGATCAAGGAAAATGGCAGCCCCTCCGTAGCTATGCGAGGGTCGATGACTGTATTCAGCCTCATGAGATGTAAATCCATGCATGATACCATAGCTATCAAAAAGCCACGTTTCAGAAGTGCATATGGCTGAGAAATAGTGGTCGATGGACATGATAAAGTTGTTGATATCATAATTTTTTCGTAAGCTTCCCGCGTTAAAGTTAATCAATGAAAATTATTTCTTGGTAGAATATGATAAAGGTGTCCGGAGATAGCAGCGACATGGAAGTTTTGGGCGCGCAGTTGTGCGGGGCAAGCGGCAAGAGATGAGATGAGCGATATTAGGTGAAAACATGCAGGTCAGACTCGCATGAAATGCGATACGTCTTACTGCCGCTTGTCTTACGCGCCAACATGTGGCAGTTGTCAGTCCAAAAGAACTGCCAGCCCTTTTGCTTTATGAGAGCAAGTGCCTTGCCGAATAGCCTTTGTTGTCAGCGGTGAGATGGTCATTTATGAACACTGGCGTCTTTAGGCTTTCCGGAAAACCATTCTGGTTGGCGCACAGACGAGCCTTCCTGGCCTTGCGCAAGAAATCGTTCTTCTTTTCGCGACAAAGAAAGCGGGCAATTATATTTTTGTCACCAGATTTCGCGGCAACGCGGTGCACGATGTCTAGGTCGGATGGCGCAACAGGACTCTCAGAGACCTACCTCCCCTGTCAGCTGAACGATCGCCGCACAGCCCTCTCCCTGGGTAGAGGGAACACCTCTAATCTTTACATTGTTGCTTCGGGAGTACTGTTCTAGGTCGGAAACGTTCTTTTATAGTTCGTTGTTGGGCAATACAACTGCTTTGTTCGTGGAAATGAGCTCGAGCTCTTTCTCCTTCATCGCATAAAAGAGGTAGCTCCTAAGCTGAAAATTTTCAGCCAAGGAGACCTGCTTACCCAGCCCTTGGTCGCTAAGCTTTTCTTTGATTTTTGTTGTTAGTGCAAGCACTAATGCTTCTAAGTTCTCATTGAGTAGACCCTCGAGCAACTCAATCCTTTTTGGGAGTTCCACATTCGTCGGCATCATTCAGCACACAGCTAGTACGGCAAAACAGTGCTCTGGCCAGCTGCTGCGGCGTAAGCAAACAATAAAGACACCTCTGAACCTCAAATTTCGTGGAACCAACCTGGATTGCAGAGTCGCCGCAACCACCACTGGAAAAGTGGGATGGAGTGCCTTCCAGGGTCCTGTTATGGCGGGGCCAACAGAAGTTCGCGCAGCCGCAGGGAGCTGCGTCGAAGAGGAGCTTGGCGACGGCGATACGCAGTGGTGTGGCCACACGAGGAGGTTATCCACACACGGCGATGAAACTGCGCTGATATGGCAGGAGACGAAGCAGCGTCACACCAGGGCAGGGCAGGGAGGCAAACCTGGATTGAAGAGCGCGAGAATTAGAGTCGGGGACTGGTCGCCGCAACCACCGCTGCCGCAACCACATTAGGGTAACACTGCGGATTTTCCCGATACTGCAATGCATAATTTGAAATAAGAAGGCAATTTCAGTACAAGGCATATGCCGCGTGGTAGATTTAGTTCTCCAAGTTTTGTGTCGTTCTCCACCTGCAAAGAGACTTTTGTCTTTGCTTGTGGAAATTAATAGCCGGGACGTGACGAAATCCACAAACGAACTTCTAATCATATAACTGCATGCGTAGCATGATGTGTGCTGTGTAATATGTGACGCAGACGGTTAACATTATGTATGTACCCCATTACAACATAAGTAACGTGGAATAAGTACCTATTCAACCGCAGGATGTAGGAATTTATGCATTCCTATGAAGCACTTAAAATTGTGCGCGTACTACACCAGAGCGAGATGATGACTGAACGTTGAACAAAACACTGCCGTTTCTGGGAAGCTTCGTGAACCAAATGCATAACTTGTAATAGCCTCAACAAGTATTTCGTTATGAAGGTGCACACAAAAGCACCACGAATTCTTCAACACTATAGCAGTAATGGCTTCGCCCGAACGGCAGATTGGTGAAAGGGAAGTCGTTTAGTCCTTATTAAATTCAAGTCATCGGGGATTTTGTACGATACGCCTCAAATTAGAAAAATACGATGTTCACGAGAGTGGTTTGAGCGGTGCAAGACACCTGGAAATGGGTTCCTATATTTACCTTTTTTCCTAAGATATCCTTCTATCAAAAATTAAAATGCTTGTACGACGTTGGCGTGAAGAAGAGCGATTTTCATTTTCTGTAAAAAGACGCCACTAAAACTACAGCTTAGCCTGTTATGAAAGGTAACTGCTGCAAGGCAGTTTGATAGATGTCGGTGAAGTTCATTAAATTTTATATATGCGGTAAATTTTATTATATTATATATGCGGTTCATTGTTCCAGTTGATGCATGAAAGAGTGCATAATTCACTGCCGTGCACGAGTTATATGGAACGAGGCACGAGCAAAAAATATACAATCGCACTCTCCAGAACCGTTTACTGGAACATAAGTGGAACAGTAACCAGTGGAACATCACATGACCCCATTTTTTTGGTTCCAGATAAAAACAACAAACACAATAAAAACAAGTTCACGGTTCCACATAAGATCCATAAGATCCACTTATATGCCTCGTTTTAATTATTTGTTCGTTCGGATCCACATAGGTGATGTGGATCACCCTTTTTACCTGGAGCTTATATGGAACCAGATTAAGAGTGTAGCTTCAATAGTGTACCGGGTGGCGGCATTCTTACTTGCCGGCGGAGATGGCATGTAAAATTGACAGCATGTATGGAAAGACAAAACTTTTCTGGCATTAGAGACCATCATCGATGAACCTATACCAAAGATAGCAGCGGAGGCGCGTGACTACACGACGACAGGCAGGCCTAGCTCCTCAAAACGTCACCGCGGAACAGACCCCACACTCGCACGTGGAAACGCACGGTAGTTTTCAAATCTGACGAAAAGAAAGTGGTTACTTTTTCTACCTGGTGTAGTGTCACGCTACAGAAGCAAAACCAGAAGTGGGTGCTTTGGGTTAGCTGCTCAATTCATCATAATCTATATGACAAATGTCATTTTTAGACAATTTTAGATGTTTTCGTAGCTGCCGGTTCACAGTAGTGCTAGTATTGGGTAAATTAGTGCAATTCTCCTTCCGATTTTTCAGTAAATGCGCAAAAAGCAAAGTCTTATCAGATTAGTGAGTTCGTTACATACAGGTTAACCGCCGGAACACCTTCGTTATAAAGAGGTCGCAAACACATGGGTTTCAATGGAGCTGAAAATTGGGAATCGAAAAACATTGTTGAATCCAGGAATTCGTTACACAGAGGTTTGTTATACCCTGGTTTAACTGCAACAGGGAGACATTAAAAATTACAGGAGCTCAATTTCGGACTGCTCTCGACCTCGTTTATTGTGAGCCCAGGTGGTTCCAACCATAGAAATATGAGTTGGTTATTGGCTAGCTTTTGAAGCAATGTAGGTGATTGCAAAACGCCAGTTCAAATTTGAGACGAATCGGGACTTTGATAGAGAATACTAATCGGTCCTCTGAGAGTCTGCTGCGCAGGGGCCCTGAAAGGCTTCTGTTAACGTCAGACATAATATTGACACCTTCCAAGTGAACAATTCTTGAGGCCAATTGTGAAACCTCGCGCCAACGTTGTCAGAAAAATGCGAAAACAATTGAGGGACGCTTGCAATCACGCTTAAGACTTGAATGGTGGATCTCTTGTAGTTGAGCATTACGGACAGAGAGTTAAGTTTTAGAATCATTGTTCATTTGAATAGCTGCGGTGCTAGTAATCGTCATAATATGCACCGAAGAGGACGTCGTCGTCTTGTGGGCGAGTGGTGGATGCGAATGTATCAGCATAGTAGACTTCCACCATCTCTTCGTCATCGAATTGAGGACGCGTTGGCGGGATCTGCAAGTCGTCTCGGGAAGAATTGGCACACTCGTAGTCATATCTCCACTTATTCATAATGGCTTCTGGACAATTCCGTGGCGCGGTGACCTTTTCCAAGCAGGGTGTCTTTTCATCGTTAGCCTTTGTGCTGAACTTGTGTTTACATGCGGGGTAGCGCTGGACGACAGTGCTGGCCTTTTTTTGCTAAAGCCAATGCGGGAGCAGGGGACTCGGCGGTCGCCGCGAGGGAGGCGCTCACGAGCGCTCCCCATTTTCTCGCTCCTCTGGGTTTTATGAGAGTTTGTTTGTTGCTAGTGGAACTGGGCGTGACGAGGATGCTCGGCGGTCTCCGCGACGCACGTACATAGGAGCGCTCGTCATTTTCTTGATATTTTGTCCGGCAACGGCGATCTTACTGCCACTGACAACAGCTCCGCTGTTAAAACGCACAACAGCCTAAGTGCACCCTAGCCTTCAGACGGACCAAGAGCATATTTGAGAGATGGCGGGTAAAGCCAGGAACTGATTGTCGTAAGTATGGCGAAGGGCCAAGAGTGAAGTAGAGAGCCTAGTCGAATATACCCAATACACCTAAGCGCCCATACGGACAGACCTCTACAATACGATCACCAAGTCTGTATAGGGGCTACCGGTTTTGCCGTTATATAACACAGCCTCCGTTATATAACACAGTACCGTTATATACCACATAAATGGTGTGCCGGGCTTCTGCTACAATTGCGGTATTTCTATTCGCACCGAGAAGGATTTTTTTTCGCCTACTCTAGCTTAAACAGTTTGTCCCCAGAAAGAGCCGAATGGTGTAATAATTGCTCTGCTATGGTCGAATGGTTGAACTCCACCCTCAGGTGCAAGTCAAGATCGGGAATAGCTGAAATAGTGTATATCCCCACCGAAGCGACGCACTCAGATGTCAACGCGCGCGTGTTTCAAAGGAGATTCCCGCTATTTGTTGCATCCTCTGCTTTTTTTAATGTGGTCGCTCGTCGCTTTCGTAGTTTATAAGCAGATTAACTCTACAAAATAGGAAAACCAGTCGTGTCACGTTTAAAATGATCGCATTACGCACTCTGTGGGCCGCTTGAATGAACAGCCTGATCCCGTGATCAGGCAATGAGGAATTTCTGTTTTTCTTAAGTTTTATATCAGCCAATATAAAGACGGAAGGTTTATGCGTGGCGTCACAGAATTACTAAACGGCATCTACAATACTAGACTTATTGTGTTCACTGCGGGAGTTTTATTACAGACTGTAAACATGTCCTCAGGTATGTAACAGCAATAAGAGGCAGTTGCCTTTTACAGCTTTATAAGAGTCAATAAGTTGGAAATAGCGAGCCTTGATTAGGTGTTTCATTGCAATGGAGACTTTATTTGAACCTATTTTGGGGAAAAAGTGCATATCGTTGAGCTCACCCTTTTTTACTTAAGAGTTCATTTTCTCTCGTTCTGGTAATATTTTTTACTGCCCCAGGAATGGAACGCACCGACTCTCCTTCCTACTTTATTTCTCCGTCGCCGCTTCTCCAAAACAATTAAAGCAGTTCGACTCAACGTGACACATATACGAAGTGCAGAGCAGTTATTCACCAGTGAGGGTGTGGGGCCGTTATCCGCTCATTGCTGCCTCCGCTCACGCTCTCCCCTTCCTGTCTCACTCCTATGTTGATGATATAAACAGATGTTTGTCCTACGGAATTCAAAACTTCCCACCTTCTCAGTACCAGCGCACTCTCTGCCTGAAAAAGCACTAGCGGGAGTTCTGTACTTGTTGTGCTTCCTTTAATCTCGCACGTCTCTGACACCTAATGCGGAGTTTTTAATGCGTGTCTTCTGTGGCCAAAAATTATGTCGTTTCCCTTTAGTCTCAGGGACCATAGCAACTGCTTTTGAGACATACGAATGTACTAAAATATGTACACTGAACTGTGCAACACAAGTGTTGAAACATAGCTTCCACGATAAACTTCTTTTGTGGACAACTGAATATCTCACATGTACTCTTGCATGGAAGAAAATTCCTATTTATTTATTTATTTCAAAATACCCCTAAAGGCCCTATGGCGGAGGGTATTACATATAGTGTAACACAAAACACAATGGTGAAATGATAAAGCCAAATTTCAATAAAACAAAACATAGGAACAAAAAGAGCAAGAAAAAGGCATTGCATCGCGTAACAAAAGGGATATTCGCAGAAAAAAAAAGAAAGAAAGAAGTAAAAGAAAAAAAAGGAGTAGTTCTGGGAGCACCGTATCGAAATTGATACGTTACAGCACGTTTTTTAGCCTGCGTAAAAAAAGAAGCAATTAGAAGAACAAATGTACGAATTGACAGTTTAATGGCGTTAGGTCTGCATATTTCTGTTTAGTGCATCTGTACCTTTCGAGACATTTGTTTCGATGACAATGTGTTTTGGCAGATTATTCACTCTAGTGCGGTTCGAGGTATCAATGATTGAGCATATGCGAGTGAACGACACGTGATGCGTTTGACTTTATGCGGAGGATCACGACGCGAGAAGATGGCTGAAAGTTCACACATGAAATCATTGTGAAGAGACGCATGATAGAAAAGTTTGTGAAACAGTGTTAAACGAGATACACAACGGCAAGGTTGCCCAGAGATTTTTGAAATGTCCTTCTGGTTGAACAATTCGTGACCATAGCACTGTCATCAAAGAATGGAGGGAATTTTAGCATGCTGGTGATGCATCGAGCCGCGAAACAGTAGTCAATGAAGTTTCAATTGTTGCTTGTGCGACCGTTCATAGTTGCATTGTCTTGTAGACTTAGGCTAAAAAAATTCGCTTTTTAGATTTGAAAGCCTGTGTATCCCCATACGGTGGGCAAAGGCTGTCTTCCTAATATTCTTGGCATGAGTGAATATATTAATCAGCGGTGTCCGCAACTCTATTGAACATTTAAAGTTTTCTCGGCTCATTGATCACCCATTACTAGCTCAGAGAAAGCACAGCTTTCAAGAGTACTTATTGTTCCTTTCAGCTCACAAACCCGTATTAGCAAATTAGTGAAAGTTCGGTTATTCAATGCGAGTTATCTTCGATTGGCAATCACATTATTTTGAAAACAAATATTCCTGTATTTGATTTTGATGAAAGGCGGTGATTTGTGGAAAGTCTCCTACCGGTGTACTGATTACACATGACGAAGGAATCCTATTCTTCGCAGGTAGAATGTTTGTAAGCTTGGAATGTGCCCAGACTTTTTCTGCAAAAAGTAACCAAGGCTCTTCAATCATCTATGGTAATTGACAACCATAAAGCCAAAAATGCTAACCAAGCCCACACGCTAGAAGAAGAAACAAAGGAGGAAGTGCCTCAGGGGCGGGGGGGAACGCAGTTCCAGCTCTGGCTGAGTGCAGAACTGAACGACCTCTGGAGCTAGCGTTCTGTCGTTGACTGAAGGCGGGGTCGCAGTTGTTTTCTACCAGTAAGCGGTTGTTCTATACGTTTTATTCGGGTACCGCCTTTGCGAGCGGGGGCCTTCAGAAGACATGGACAAGGTTCTAGAACTGGCTGTTGTTTGCGGTTCCTACCAATGCCGAAGCATCCCCACACCAACTGCAATTGGTGTGAAGCGGAATTTTCTGCTTACTCCGAGCATTACTTGTGTTTGACGGCCAAAGGTCTTATGCAAGTCGCACCAGTGCTTAACCCCCCACACTAATCGCGGAGCGACGACCATCGAGTCAGTGAGAACGTCTGAGTTTTTCCCTTAAAATGAACTGGCATGGGAGTTCTTCAAATCGGACCCTGGTATATAGGAATGTTCAGCTAGAACCAAAACATATAAAAGAACCATTTACACCAGTGCAGCGGAAGCCACGCATGGCGCTTGATGCATTGTCTTTCACCAGACATGCAACAGAGCATTCGGAATGTGTGCTTAACACTGTTAACAATATTTGAAGCTCAAATTTTGAACACTCGATTCTACTAACGCGCCCACGAATTTATTTTGGTGGCAAGTTTGAGGACCAAAAAAAAGCAAACATACTGCGCGTTACATTACTGAACATAAAATTATTTATCACTGTAATATAATTTTTCCATCATACTCGCCACATCCAGGCTGATATTCGGAGCGTCCCAAATTTTAACACACGGCACCGTAGCCACAACCGCTGTTTGACGTCAGTTCGAATTGTTTCTGAAGTGACACCCGCTGATAACCTCTTTTTGAACGCAGATCTGAGAATCTAGCTCTCAAAAATAAATCATCGACAGAAACTTGTCACCACAGTGCTCTTCGCTATTCTGCCGCAGAAGATTGTAACATCGTTACCGTTGTGGTTACTATAGTAATTATTAAAATCGCCATCACCGAACTAGCAATCATAATATCAAATAGCGTCGGAAAGTCGAAGGACACGAACCGTGAAAGATAAGGCGATAATTTAATGGGCGAGAATGAGACCACTAGCGAAAAAAGGAGGACGCCGCAATCACAAACCGAAAGCCTTTAGTCGGGTTCGATGCCGCAGTGCAAAAGGGCTCCATTCTTGCGTGTCTAACATCATATTCTGCCGGTCGACGGCGGTATGCCCGGTTGATTTTGCAGGCCACAGGAGTGCGCCAGGACAAGGAAAATAAAATAGCTCACCATGATGGATACGGCATGATAGATACCTCATGATGGATACCCCATGATTATCTCACCGGGATGGATAAAAATTTAAAGTGACGTGAGTTCTGACCTTGGAATATTCATACCTGCCATGAGCAAGAAAAAGCGCTAAAGCGATTGGGGAAGCTTCGGACCAAGGGGCAGGATACTCACGGCCAGGTGGCTTTGAGTAGTTTGATCTAGTGCCCTCAAGTCGCGGGCTTAGTGGTGCACGGCGCGGGGGATGTCGAGGTCTTGGCCGAGGGCAGCGTGACACGCCTGTTATGAATGCGGCGCGACCAACCAAGAAGACAGAAGATTGGTACTGGACACATAGATGGACTATACACAAAAAAAGCGGTTAGTGTAATGCATAGAATCAGATCATCATTCAGGAACGGGTGTTATGAGCGCTGCAAGCTCCTCAGCGAAGAACGTACCTCTCGTAATTAAATTATTCACTAAAAATATTGGCTCTATAAAAAGAACTTTCACAAAGTGCGTCCGCAAATACTTCTTGAAGTACTTCGGGAGAATTCCACAAAGAACTTCGGAGTTACCACAAAAAAAATACCGGAAGCCATTTCTGCTAACAGCAAAATACTCACACAATTCAAGTATTACTTTGATAAAACTGAATCTCGTTCTTCAATGTCTGGAAGCCAGACACAGATTATCCCGGATTACATTTTTTTATTAGCTGTACCTTCACGCTAACAATTTCACTGCCTCATGAATAAAGCCTGTGTAACATGTTTCCGCATGTGTGGACGAGCCAAACAAGTTGAACTCTTGAATTTTCGCCTACAGGCCTGCATCGCCCTTTTTCCTTCACTTAGGCATTATTGAATGGAATGCCCTTGCCTTCCGAGAGTGTATTTCTATCAATACTAAACACGAAAAAGTTACTAAGATGTTGTTTATTTGTTTTACTGCTTGCAATAAAAAATAGGTTATTCCGGTTTGTTGGCTAGGTACCATTTTTGATTGGACGGGGCGGGGGGGGGGGGGGGGGGGCGGGGGAACGCAGTACCAGCTCTGGCTGAGTGCAGAACTGAACAACCTCTGGAGCTAGCGTTCTGTCGTTGACTGAAGGCGGGGTCGCAGTTGTATTTCTATCAATACTAAACACGAAAAAATTACTAAGATGTTGGCATTTGTTCTGTTAATCAGCGTTGCAACACTTCCGCTTGTTTTTGTGCCTGTCCATGTTTCTTATGCGGTTTTACATGGTTATTGTATTTTTCCGTGCTTTTTTAGCAAATTTAGTCAAAGGACTTCTATTCTGCTAAAAGTGCATGGTGAATAGGTCCCCCCACCTCTTCTATGTAATGCCCGCACGAGTATTTAGGTTGATAAAAACGAAAACTGAAAAAAGTACTTCCTGAAATGGTTTGCACCAGTGGCAAATCAAGAAAACACGTCACTAACCGTTACGGAAGAGCTGCTTGTTGACGAGGCTGTCAAATAGTTGTTTACTAGTGTAACCCAACCAGAGGAGTGGTTAGAAGGTTAGGGCTGGGGCACCGGTACTCCTCGAGCTGTCCTGCTAGGACAGGGAAGCGATCTGCCGGCCGCAGGTGCACAGCCGCTAGGACAAACGTCTGGGCTTTTCAGACCAAACGTAATGATTTATAACAGTGCTCACAAGTATTACGGCGTGTAGCGACGGTATTGACAAAGGGGGCTCGTGGACAGCGTAACCAACTGGGCACTTGCGATGGAACCACACCACTTTTGTCCGCGTGCTGGAACATGCCATGTTTTTTTTTTATTTTACCATGCCTCTTTAGGCTATACCAGGGGTGGGATACGCGGCACAAAGCAATATACATTGAATAAGTTAAGACAGTTCGTAAAAAAGAACGACAAGAAAGTAAGAATACAAATGGCATTCTAGCAGCAACACAGAAAGAAGTACACAACGGAAAGTAGCGCCGATGCAAAGAATCACAATAAAATGTAATAGTATGCGCATCTAAATACCAATACACACATTGCAGTATCACAGAAAAAAGAAGAAAAAATACTAAAAAGTTGTAAATTTGTATGGCTCACAGCGCTTGAAGACTTGGCAGCGGCAGCTAGAGCGGGAACGCACTAATCTACGCATTTTCCGAACTCAGGTACTGCCACAGCAGTGCTGCCTGGCTCCTGGATATCACCGCTTGACGGTGGCTTCGTCGCTGGAGCAGGCTTCCCTCGTCGAACGCGGACGATTATCTTGGCTGCTGACCCCCTCATCGGGACTTCATCGCCAAGGGAGGTGTCTCGCCACGCGCTGAGCACCTTTTCACCGACCGAGGCTTCCGGAGGGTGACGCTTGCATCACCGCAGCTCCGATTGGTCGATCGACGAGGGCAGTAATCCAAAGGCACTGCAAGAATCGGTCGCGCTTCACTTGGCAGCGGCAGCTACAGTGGGCACGCACTAATCTGCGCATTTCCCGCATTCAGGTTGGTTTTGTTTAGTTTGTTGGTTTTTTATTGCTGTCGCTGCCAAGCTGAAAGTGCTTCATGTCTCCCCCCAAAATTCCAAACGAAGTTGTAAAGTTCTTGAAAGATTTCAAGCAAGAAATGCGAGATATGCGTGCCGCAATATACAAAATTCCCGCGCCTTCCCGCGAGGGGAACACGAGTAAATGAGAGCATTGGGGCCTCAGTACTGATTGAAGGCAGTGTTGCTTCCATCGCTTCTTCCGTGATGCTGGAGTAGCAGACACGAGTAAACGTGGGCACGAGCGTCAACCAAGGAAGGAAGGAGCAACGCAGTGACTGAAACACGAGCGACCGCTAGCCGCTATATTTGCAGCGCGCGCAGTAGAGGGAGAGCAGTACGAGGGGGAGAGCGCGCATGCGCAAACAGCGCGCGCCCTTACACGCCCCACCGCGCTGCTATGACGCACCTGTTACGCCGAGACCACGACGGAGCGAACGGGCTGACTACGACGCATGCGCGCGCCAGCTGCTGTTGAGAGAGAGGAGGGAAGGAGAGGCGCACCTGCTGCGGTCGCGGAACTGTTGACACCGTCCGACGCAGGAACAGGCGAGGCTAAGAAATTATCTGCATATAAAAGAACTGAAGAAAGAATTTAACAAACTAAAGAAGTCTTGCTTTTTTCAGTACCCAGTTTGACATCATGGCCACACGGTGTTCAGAAATGGAGAAGGAAAACACAGCTCTAAAAAAAGAGAACGCTGTGCTTTTTACGGAATGCAACGCGCTAAAACAGGTGGTAACCGCGCATGAACAAAGAATGACAGACCTCGAGCAATACTCGCGTATCCGAAACGTTGAAGTGAAAGGCATAGCCGAAGTAGCGAACGAGAAGCTTCCAGATAACCTAAAGAAGCTCGGTGAAGTTGTCTCAGGGGACATCTCTGAGGACGACATCGACGCGTGCTATAGTGTGCCAAGGATAGATGGTGGCTGCGGCAATATTGTAGTGCAGTTTAGCTCTCGTACCAAGCGAGACACCTTCATTGAGAAGGGGCGCAAAAAGCGGGTATGCACAACTGATCTAGGTTTCCCAGAAAGCTCCAGCATCTACATAAATGAGCGTTTGTGCCCAACACTCAAGAAGCTGTTGGGGCAGGTAATCGCCCGTAAGAATGAGAAGCAATGGAAGTATGCGTGGACGCGGGACGGCAAACGTTTTGCCAGGAAAACAGACACGTCGCTTACGCTCCGGCTTACTTGCTCTCAGGATGTTGAGAAAATGATGTAGTCACAGCTGATAGCGGAAGGTATTGCTGTTGCTGTCACAACAAGACACGAATTACCATCTGCTGACTATAAATGATGTCACTAATCTGTCACTAAATGATGTCACTAAAGATGCACATATTTTTTCCACTTAAACACACAATCTGCTTGAGGCAAAGTAGACGAGCTCAATGCATTACTTTCATCGTTAGGTTTTTCATTTGATGTCATAATGCTAACCGAAACATGGTATCAAGAAGGACACGATATTCCTAAAATGCCCGGATATAACGCTTTCAAGAAGAATCGTATCGCCAGAAAGGGAGGTGAGTTATTGCTAATAGTCAAGCAGGATCTAAACTGTGCAATCATTAGAGACTTCACTGGAAGTACGGAAGATTTTGAAATACTAGCGCTTATATGTAAAGAAACCGTTTCCTGTGTCTGGTATAGGCCACCTGCGGGGAGCGTATCGGTCTTTCTATCATTTATGAAAACGTTCTTTGGACGGATTAATGACAATCGTTTGAAACTTGTGTTAGGGGGGACGTTAATATCAACATGTCGAATTCAACCTCAGCCCACCATCAATTTCAAAACTTGCTAGATTCAAATGCCCTTATAAACACAATTGCTACACCTACTTGCTTTACGCCCGATCGTGCCTCGTTAATTGATGTTTTTGTTACACATATGGAAGCCCGCAATCTAGTATCCGGTGTCATTGGCGTTGATTTAAGCAATCATCTGCCCATATCTGTAATGACGGACAACAAGACAACAATAAAAGCGCCGAAGCATACTTCTGCAACATTTCAGGACATTAATCCGCTCACTTTAGAAGCTTTTCGGAACGAGCTATCCACGATAACTTTGGGAAACCATTTTCAGTGCAACTGACCCCAATGAAGCCTATGATAACTTTTTGTCGTTGTTTAAATCAGTATACCAAAAATGTTTCGTTCGCAAAGCTCTATCCTTTAAAATACCCAGAAAACCATGGATCACACCACATTTATTAAAACTGATAAAAGAGAAAGACGGCCTTTATACGCGATTCACCCGTACGAAAAACTTGGACGACCTACGCGCCTTTAAAATATTAAAAAATACTGTGACCAGCTCCATCAGGCAAGCTATACGTGCTTACCTTTTTAATCTTTTCAACGCTGAAGACATGCGAAAAACTGATGTTTTGTGGAAAAGGCTACACAATGTACAAGGCCGACAGCAGGAACAAGCGCAGGGTAGTGAACTAATTCTGAATGGCGCACCCACGTCTGGTGCGCAGCTGGCAAACGCATTTAACAATTTTTTTGTATCTCTTGATAACAGCGTTTGCAATGCGGGTATTTTGAACTACTTGCCACCCAGTAACAGTAGTAGCGCGTTCCTATTGCCAACTGATGCCAATGAAATCTCCCGCACGTTCTTATCATTTGGTAACAGTACGGCATGTGATGCCAATGACATTCAAATCCTACCAATTAAGCACACACTGGATATCACCTGCCCTGTACTTCAGCACGTGTACAACCTCGCTTTCGAAAAAGGCATTTTTGCAACACGCATGTAAATGGCTAAAGTAAGCGTTATATTCAAAGGTGGTGACAGAAATGAACTGTCTAACTATAGACCAATATCAATCCTTCCCGTGTTTTTAAAAGGGCTTGGAAAACTAATCAGTGAATGCATGTCCGCTTTTTGTGAGAAATACCTTATAATAACTAATTCGCAGTTTGGGTTTCGAAAACATCTTACAACCGAGTCTGCGCTTCTTACACAAAAAGAAATAATTCTTCAGGCAATTGAGAATAAACTGGTAACACTAGGAGTATTTGTAGATTTTTCGAAGGCGTTCGATCGAATTAACCATGCCATATTACTAAAAAAACTTGACCAATATGGGTTTAGAGGTGAATATCTCACTTTGCTAGAAAGCTACCTTAAATTCCGATGCCAGGCTGTGGTGATAGACAATGAAATATCTGATTATAAGGCAGTTAAATTAGGGGTACCCCAGGGCAGCATCCTTGGGCCACTATTATTCTTACTATATATTATTGACTTGGTGAATATCGACAACTCTTGCAGGTTTGTCATTTATGCAGACGACACCACCTTACTTATTTCTGGTAAACATGCTACTAAATTACTGCATGATGCAAACAATGTGCTAAGTAAACTGGATAATTGGAGCACAGTTAATTCTTTAACGATAAACACTTCCGAAACAAAGGCAGTTGTCTTTAAACCAATATATTCTAAAGCATGTATTAGCAACAGCCTATGCATTGGTACTTCCACCATCGAAATTGTTCCTTTAGTGAAAAGTGTCGGTGTTTTTTCCGACGAACACTTAACATGGGACAAACACGTCGATACTATTTCCAGCAAACTTGCACGCGCCGTTGGTGTCCTCACAAGGTTACGGTTCTTTCTCCCGCAGAAAATAAAATTGCTCATTTACCATTCTCTTTTTTTCTCTCACCTTAACGACTGCCTCTTAGTCTGGGGACGTACGACCGCTACTAATATTACTAAACGACATCTACTACAAAAGAAAGCCGTGCGAGCCGTCTTTAATTCTGCTTATGATGCTCACACAGAACCAATTTTCGTAAGCCTCGGGGTTCGCCCCGTTCAAGCTCTGCATGATGAAAACCTTTTCAAGAGCTACAATAGTGAAACAAGAACCAATTGTAATTTTATTAGAAAACTGTCGAACCTGGCTCCACATCATAGCATTTATAACACACTTCATCCAGAAGCATGGTTTGTGCCACGCCCACGTACCAATTATGGAAAACAATTATGGTACTACACGTTACCATGTCTGTTGCATTCACGCAATCAATAATCAATGAACAATGGGGTGTTTGTATTTTCGGTGCACGTAGTTCGTAATTAGCTTTATTGATTCTGTGCAAGCATCTTGTGTCCGTGTGTATTAAGATTATATTTATTATATTACTGCCAGGAATGTGAGTTACGTTTTTACTACATTGAGTTATGTATGTATTTTTGTTTGCATAAGTATACACAATTGTTTTATAAATGCATTAGGGTGCACGGACCCCGTCAAGCCGCTTCTATTGTCTTTTTGTCCGCGCTTCTGACATCTGAATTTATGGTCCGTAGTAATATCTGTATTTCGATGTCGAATAAACTTGACTTGACTTGACTTGACTTGAATTTTGGTAAGCAGTGTACCTAAGGCAAGGAAGCAAACATGGCTATGCAACAAAATCCACTGCTCAATTGTTCGCGGAAAGAAACTATATTTAAACATGTCCGGGCGGGGGTGATAGCGGGAAACGTTAAGAGCATGAATGCTTCTGGTTTGTGTTGTCTAGGTATACGTCACATTCACGAACGGGCATTGATACGATGATAAATTTTTAAGCATTCCATTTTGCGACGGGCAGATAAGGTGGTTAGGCGTAGCGTTCCGAGGGCAGTAGATGGTGAAATCGTACGGTCAGTCATACAAGCGATAAATAAATCGGGTGGCTTTGCTTTGAACAGCTCCAATTTTGTTGATATTGCTTGAAGGTAATGGTTCCACTCGACGCATGCGTAATCGAGTGTCGGTGTGATGAATGTTTGATCCATTAATACTTTTGTGACTCTCGGTTGCTCGCTTAGTGGGTGCCTAGTTAAACCAATTTCCTAAGTGTTATTTGTAGATATGTATTCGATGTGTGTCGACCAGAAAAAGTTACTTGTGAAAATGATACCGATTATCTTGTGTTCTGAAACTCTTTGAAGTTTTATTTCAGTGGATAATTTCGTGCAATTTGAATACTAACGTTTCTTAGTAAAAGACATACACACTGTTTTCGGAGATTTAGGGCCCTCTGCCATATTTTGAACCAGTCGCACAACCTATAAAACGACGTGTTAAGTTTAAATTGACACTGGAGTGAAGTAATGCGGTCGTATACGCAAAAGTCTGCGTAAAAACGGATTTTGGGAATGTTGTTATCAGGCAGGTCATTAATGTACAGAATGGAAGGATCCCTGTCAAAGAACGGAAGTTACTCTAGATTTATTTGATTCGATAGCGTTAAATGACACGAACTGCGCAATCGGAGAGAACGCTTAATATTCATTTGGCCAAAACAGGTTTGTTTAGTACAGCATTTATTTTGCATATCAGTTTACTATGGGGAATTATGTCGAAAGCTTGAGAAAAAATAATGAAGAAAAGCGTCGACCTGTTCCCCGGAATTAAGGGCAGAAAAAAATGTCGTGTGCCAACTCTGTTAGTGTGTCACCGTGCTGAGTCCATGCCTGAATTCATAGTGAAATATAGAGATTATGTTGTGTTCTAGATGCTGCATGATGCGCTTATAAATAGTATGATTCCAAATACTACCTAAATAGCAATGTAATGAGATATAGCTATAGTTGTTAGTTATATACGTTTAGCCCCACTTAAATAAAGGTATGTCTTTAACCGATTCACAAGAGGTAGGCACTATGACTTATTCAAGAGATTTTTATAATAGGTACGTAAGATAATGGGAAGTCCAAACTGAATACAGGGCAAAAAACGGAGTGAAAATATCGTCAGGTCCTTTGAATGTCTTGGTTTTTAAGTTTAATATTAGGTTAAAGCACCTTCTTGTCTAAGAAAATACCCGGTATTGACATTGATGGTTTCCGCAAGAAAACGAAGGGGTATTTAAATCGTCGGAAGTAAAAACAGAGTGAAAACAGCTGTTGAAAGCTTCAGTGATTACCGCAGGATTAATAAGTGTTTCATTTTGGATGGAAAATGAAGCTGACGTGTCATCGCGGGGTCGTTTTGATGACACACACTTGCGTGGGTTATTGGATAATAGACTGTGGAGTTCTGCTCGAAAGAAGAAGTTTTTATTAGAGTTCATTTTGCTTCGAAGTTCTTCTTTTGCCTGAGAAAATCTATGATCATCAGAGGTACCAAGTGACCTTGCCTCTGATATTCTACAGACACGTTGTGAAAGATGCAATATGTGACGTTTCATCCAAGGAAAAATAGTATTTTTCTTTTTATTTTTGAATGGGTATGAATTGTAAAGTGCAAGTTTTCACCAATTTTTAAAGAAACGTACTAGAGCATCAACATTTCTGCATGCTACAAGGGCTGAAAATGACTCAATTTTATCGGCTAAACAATCGAGAGTAGATATTTTATTGGCCCGTCTAAAACCATAGAAGGAAGTAACCGAAAATTGGAGCTCCATAACTGTGCACAGACAGGAAACGAACACTGCGTTGTGATTCGAGATTCCATATATACTTTCTTATTTACACACCTTATCAACAAAACTTGAGCTGATGAATACCAAGTCTAAGAGTTCATCATGTCGGGTGTTTCCAGTTACTTTAGAGGTAAGGCAAAAGGATAACGAAAAAATTGTAAGTCGGTACAGAACTGCGAGTCCCGGCCGCTGAGAGGTAAAGAAGGTCAGTCCAATCCAGGTGTGTTAGAATCCCCAATGAGAACGAAATGCTTGGTGCCGAGGTATTGTTCTATTGCGAACTAGCTAAGAATGTGATCAAGGGCGGAATCTGGGGGGTGGTATACGACGCCGATTAGAAGGTGAAGTTTGTCACTGCGAAGCATACACCATATCGATTCGATGCCTGATGAGCTGGTCAGGACTGAAAACAATAGATCCTACTGAAAAAGCAAGGGTACACCATGCGTCTGTCGCTTCATCTGTCGATACGAACCACAACATAACCGGGTGGGGGGGGTAAGAGAAAATGAACTTAAAATCATAAATGGAATCGTGGAACCAGGTTTTATACTCCTCAATGATATTGGGCAGTAAGTCCAAGCGAGAGAAAGGAAAACAGGAAATTTGCGTGTTATGCTTCTTGCATTCAGGCTGATAATAGTTAGGTTGGAGACAGATGTATGGGCTAATAAAGGCGGAGTTCCAGACGAAAGCGGATCACTAGGAGTAAAGGCAGTACTGAAGATTGGCGACTTATTTGGGCACGGTACTTTCAGAGCTGTACCAAGTTTTCTGTCCTGGGCTGGAGGCCGTTACTAGACCAGGGGCCGGGACTAGAGCATTCGAGGCGTCGCCCCTATTGCAGCGAATGTTGCAGATCAACACATCATGAAACAAGAATTTAATTCAGAAGCCGTTAGTACAAAAAGTGGAAGTTGCGTCCCATAACTAGTTGCGGATACAGCGCACCTTGCAATCTTCGGAGAACCTGTAATCAGAGCCCTTCAGAAGATTGGCATTTTTAAACAGAGCCACCTTGTTTCTAAAATGCAGCAGTTTCAGTATGATTGGACTCTCCCGCCCTTCCTGCACTTTGCGTAATGTGTGTAGACTCTCAACATGGCCATTCCCATTTTCATTGTCTGCGAGACTAACGCAGATATACGAGACAGCATAGAATAACCATTCTCGCCATTATCCTCTGAAGGGCTGTGTAAAATAATATTTCTTCCAGACCAATTTTCGAGCTCGTCGGTTTTCAGATTTAGCTGTGTAATTGTTTTACCCGCCAATTCAGCTTCTGTGCGGAAGGCTTCTTCGTACGCAATTTCTGATTCGAAACCAGCAAACAAAAGGTACAGCGTCGCCAACCATAATTTTGAGGCATCAAATCTTGCTTAAATTGTGTTTTTATGTTTATTATATCGCTAGTGATAAGTGTTTGACTTGCAAGCAATGAAGAAAACATTCACAAAACTGTTGCGTTATAAAGTTCACTTTGCTTAGCATAGAAAGACAGTGCAGCCGCCGCCTAAGATGTATTCGAACTTGTTCTACAGCAGGTTGCGAGGGCATCTGGGTCAATGGTTGGGTTGCCTGCTTAATTTTTAGAACCAGGCCAGGATTTAATCGCTCACAACTCAGATTTAGGCGTCGAACATGATAGAACGCCAGCGGAGATAGCCATACAACATCTGGTGGTCAATGGAGCAGCTGCGAGAAACGATCATCAGATCTGATGCAGTATGCATAATTTAGGTAACACCCCTGTGTGAAAAAGACGAAACGATTGAGTATGGCGCTCGAACGGCTGTCACCTTGCCCACTAGGGAACAACGCTGGGGTGGGGCTTTTATATGCTCAGAAGAAGACGTAACAAGCTTGTGACGCTCGATGACTGCAGGGTCAATTGTGTCATTCTTGCATTGATGGGCGTCAAAACTCTCAGCAGCGGTGCATCTTAATCGAACGATGCTATCAAGCGCGGGTACAGCATGATAACTTAGAACCATGCAGCCGATGAGGTGCGGATGCTCCCCTGGGTAGGCAGCCGTTGCCATCGCGGAAGAAGGTCTTGTTTTCAACGTAGTATTTTCATGTCGCAGTATTGTCATATGGCATTTTGGTGACCTCTCCACGTGCCCCACCTCTTGAATATAGTCCGTTCTCATGGCAAACTTTCGCGGCTATTCCTGTCTATAACATATCTAATACATCAGCACCACGCTAAGAAAGATTGTAAGGGGCAAACTAAAGAGTATAGCTGAAGCTCCATGGAGCATTGCACACATGCAACAGCACCTATCGCTCCGGGACTTTTCGAATCGATTGGAGGCACGAAACAGTTGCCGTCTATTCTGAAAGCCGCCTACTACACTTTTCGTAGAATTTTATAGCTGTATACTGCGGGCCCACAGAACAAGTTATGATGCTGTTATTTGCGGCTCCAAGAATGGACTCAATAAACATCTTCAACGATGTTACCTTGTTTAACGTCTCCCGTTTCATTTCAGTTTAAGGTTCGCTTTATTGTACAAACAGAGGAAATAACATAGCATTAGTATACAGGCAGGGGCCCCATAGTTAAGAACTGTGCAGGTGGGGCCACTGATGGTTAATAACAAAATGAAGAATAGGTGCAGTCGCTGAACCAGAAATATTGCATAAGGATCGTAGAATTGAAAAACAAATGATTGAGCCATGAACTCTCACAATAGCGGGGACATGTCAGATGAAAGCAGGAATAAAAAAATGCTCAGAGTGTGCGAAAAACTATTCTACTTGCAGATGCAGGTACCCATGTGGTTACACGCACATATACAGAAATAGACATATCTATGGTCATATGATCTAATCTATTTTCACCTGCTAATACAGATGTTTTCAAATACATGGCCACGTACACATATACACATGTTCCTAAGGTTTAGGGTATTCTAAGTTTCACCAAACATGACGTGTTATGATGGGTCAAGTGAAGAACGAAGGGTTTTATTATGGTTAGCCAGATCTCGTCTGCCTATCATACACCTGAGATTTTGATTGTTGAACCGGCGGTATGCCGCAATACGTACACTAAACGTTATCAGCGTATCTAGTGGGAACATTCCAAGTTGTTGATACAGAGGTGTGACATGGGCATTGTTACGGGGTACAAGTGATAATGCGAAGGCCTTTGCTTTGCATGTGTCCCACTCGTTCTAAATGAACTTGGTAAGTCAGCCCCCTGGCTTCGATGCAAAATCTTAGATGGTTTTCAGCGAATGCATTGTAGAGTTGAAAAAGTGTCCGCGGGCGAAAGTAATAGCGGGCTTTGATAAGTACTCTTACGCCATTAGCCATCTTTTTTCTCAGTGATGTGGTATGCACATTGAATTTCAAGAGATTGTCAAACTGAACTCCAAGGAATGTGAATTGATTGCAAGAAAAGAAAGAGTGCATATCAATGTATACCGGTTGCACGTTGCCGATTTGGTTTCGAGAACAGAAGACTACGTACTTTGTTTTCTAGGGATTGATTACTAATTAGTTTTTATGAAACCAGCAGTTTGCATAAGAGAGATCTCGTGATAATCGGTTTCTAACTGTTTCTACTTGTTTATTCGAAGTATAAATAGTATCATCAGCATACATGAGACATCCTTTGGAAGCAGAAAGACAGTTAGGCAGGTGGTTTATGTAGGCTAAAATTAGTAAAGGCCCTAATATGAACCCATTCGGGACGCCAATGTTAATTATTTTTTCTTCTGAATGTGCTCCGCGAACAGAAACTATTATTACTCTTCTTACACAAAATTACAAAAAAGCAGAAAAGGTGGTCCTACTATGCCATATTCAGCGAGTTTTCTGAAACGGATGTGGCGATAGATGGAATCAAATGCTTTTGTAAGGTCCACAAAAACCGACCAAACCAGGTTACCCTCGTCTATTTCTCGTTTGAATTTGTCCGTAAGTGCTATGAGCTCTAGGGTTGTCTAATAGCGAGGGCGAAAACCGAATTGTCTTGGTGTAAGATTACGATATTTCTCGAAATAGTTAGAAAGCAGCTGTTGAATTATTTTTCAACCACCTTTCTAAAAAGGTGAGTATAGATAAGGGTCGATATTTTCTGATTAGCCTCTTGTCACCTTCTGTTATATCGGAACAATTTTACTTCGCTTTAGTTTGTCAGAAAAAAACACCAGTTTCAAAAATGAAATGTAAATAATGAGCAAAATGTTCTGCAATGTATACGATGATATGTTTCATGTGAAGGGCATTACCGTCAAGGACGCAGCTAGTATTTTTCATAATAAGAATAGCACTTTTAGACTTCAAATGCGTGCAAGAGAACATAAAAAATTCTCCTGGGACACGTGGAAGGCTATCGACCACATTTATAGAAGAGTTGTTATCTGTGAGATTAGCAGTGTTGGTGCTGGGTGGTTTAAAAAGGCGGTGTTAAATGAACTCGCGATATCTATGGGGTCTTGAATAGGTTGTCCTGACAAATTCCGCCTATTTCAATGTTATCTGCTATTTTCTTCAGAAAACTATTCAGTTTGCCACATTGCTTACAAATGTTATTACGGGCATCAGAGATCTGTTTTTCGAGATATGTCCTTTTGGTAGCTTCCAGTAGTGACGCCAAGCTATTCGAGCATTTTTTGTAACGTTGTTGTAAAACAGCTTTGAATGGTGGCCTTTTCGTTTTTTGATACGAGTTTTCTTTTTACGCATACTTTCTAGTAAACTGTGAGATACCCACGGGTTTTGCGGCGTCAAGTAATTCTTGCGACATAATCTGGCCGAAGTGGAAGAGTCTACGGCGGACTTGAGAGTTGAATGAAATTTGACATAAGCAGTTTCAAGATTTGTAAGAGCGGTAACATGAGACCAATGGACGGGTCTTACTAATTCGGTATACATTTGATTGTCAACGACAGAGTGGTGAGATGGAGGGTTCCTATCTGACCGGGTCCAGTGAAAGCGCAGCGCGATCATGTAGTGATCTGTGATGTTCGCCCGTATAGTGAAAGCCTCTGGTGGAGCTAGAGTGTTGTTTAATGCATGATCATTGAGGGAGCTTGTGCCTTGACCGGAATATCTTGTTGGAGCGTTGATTATAGATACGAAGGCAATGGCCTTGACAGCAGTTAGTGTATTCATTTACACTTGAGCTGTCGTCAAGGTGGTTTATGATTATGTCGACTAATATTACGACAGCTTTGTTTTCATCAGTTATTTAATGCAGCACTTTGTCAAAAGCTGAGCAGAACGTTTAAATACAGGAACTTGGGGAGCGATAAATACAGCCAAATATGGTGTTATTGTTGCGGTTACCGATTGTGTATCTGTTAATTTCTACACACACTGATTCGCAATCTGTGAGATTCAAAGCAAGTTCACTTCTGCATTTGTATTTTAGGCCTGAATGAACAAAAATGGCAGCCCTCCCCCCCTTCAGTGATTGGATGTGTCTCGATGGCAATACTCTGATGAGTAAGACGGGAAACAATAGAGGTTCTTATCGGCACTGCTCAGCCACGGTTCCGAGATGCAAATTATTGCGAACGGGTATAGACTCGCGCTTATAGGAGGCACTGAAATTTATCGAAATGTTTTATAATACTTCAGTCATTAAAATGAACGGCCAGATCTTTGTTTTCTGAGCATAAAGGCGGAAGTTCTATGGTGTTCAAATAAGCTATGGCGCGCGTGTACTCTCTGTGCCGTTTCAGGAGTTGTGTCGCTGCGCTTGACGTCAGGGCGCACAGTGTCGGGACGTGTGGTGACATAGCGCTCACGGTCATAGAAGACGCATAGGTCTCTTTCCTCCCGTAACACGTACACCCAGCTGTCCCCCGTTTTACCAGCTTTGATAGACAATCGTCCGTCCACAAGTACTGCCATTTCGTTTCCTTCTTTCGGTTGAGGGCCATCGAAAACATCTTCTTGTTTGCAACTGTCACATGTTCATTCACGTAAACAGCGTGGGATCCTTGAGCGTGGAATCAGATATCGCTGGTCTGCAGACGGGCTTTTCTCGCCTTGCTTACAAACTCTGCCTTTTTGTCACGTGAACAGAAGCGCGAAACTTCAAAAGTTATAGGACCACACTGTGAACTTTCTTTTATACATTGACATGGATGCTTGGTTAGCGCTCAACCTAATGCACTCGTGTTGATATTCTGCGGTGTTCAGATGTCCGCTCAAGCTGAGAACAAAATTTTTCCGGCATGTAGCAAAAATTTTTTGCAAATCTATTTCACTCTCATGACCTGAGATTTTTTTCTTTCTTCTTTTGGTTTGCCTTATATCAAATTTCATTCGTTGAAAAGCGCAGTTGCTTAAGCTTGAACTTGGCACTGCGGCGTCAGAAAAACGTATAAGAAACAAACGCATGCTGTGCTTGTTGGCTTGGAGGGAGAGCCATGAGAAAAAGAGCGGTTCAACCTATCCTGCTTTTTTTTTGGTGTGACCAGAGTCCTTCAATGCTTTTCTGGTCACAAAACTCCGGCCGAAGTTTCATTCAGGGACAAAAGCTGCCGCTAGGATCGCCCCTGTTAACGTGAAGGCTTCGCTTGCGGGCGACGACGCTTGCGGGCCGGCGGTTTGTCTGTCGGCAACGCGCCTACTTTCATCTGCTCTTCATTTCCACCTGTGAAAACGCGAGCGAAGTGTGCAGGTTTTTGGGTCAGTTGTTGTCGCGTAGCTCAGCTGTGAAATTGAGGCAAGGCCACTCGTGGGCGTATATGTTGCAGTGTTCATTCTTTGCGGTAGGCACCGCTAAGTTCTCGCCTTGAGAAAGCGGACATCTGACGTTTTCAATTTTTGATTAGCCTTCGCAGCCGCCTGCATGATTTGAGTTAACTAGCGCCAGAATTAAATGTCTATTCAGCCCTAGGCGACATGCTGCGCTGAGCAAATAGGTTTGCAAACATACAGTACGTTGGGTTAGCGCTGTGTTTGCGCTATTTTATAGCGCGCTCATAATTTAAAAAAATATTCGAGATCCGGAAAGTGAGCGTGGACAGCAGGAAAAAAAACGCTCACAAAATGGAAGCAGCATAATGGGCGCGCGGAGGGGCTAGGGTATTTATTTATTTTGTACTGGAGATAGTAGTCTCCGACACGACGACATACCTTGCAGGTTAGTGTGCGCCAATCTTCCCTGTACAACCGACGGGGTATGTACCGGAGGAAGGACTACTATGGGCCGCATGATGATGGCAGGTGCAAGGTGCTGCGCGATAGAAGAAGAGGCATGGTCAGCATCGCGTGGCTCGCTCTAAGAGAACGCACCGAGACATCGGTCTGCGCTGCCTTACCCGTCTCTGGTCTCTGCTTCTTTCCAAGCGCCTTGCCGGTCCCCAGCTATAATCCCCCTTACAGTGTGGTGGAGGTGCAGTTCCCCTTTGCCTTACCAGCCTGGAACTACGGAGCAAGCGCATAATTCGACCAGTATTACAAGAAATCCATCGTGAAATGGCGCCTCCGCAGCATGAACCCATCCTGTGCTCCGGATCTCTTCCTCGACGCGACCCTGCCAAGTTCTCCGGCACCGACGATCATGACACAGAAGACTGGCTGTCATCTTTCGAAAGAGTGAGTGCCTACAACCGCTGGGATGACCCGACGAAGCGTGCTAACGTCGGCTATAGCCTTACTCAAATAGCCGAACGGTGGTTCCTCAACAACGATGCTGACATGACAACCTGGTCTGCCTTCAAAACGAGATTCTTAGAAGTGTTCGATCGCCCCGCCGTCCGCAAGCTTAAGGCTGAACAGAGCTTACGTGGGCGCGTGCAGCTTGCCGACGAAACTTACACGAGCTATATTGAGGACGTTGTCGACCTCTGTAGGCGCGTAAATTCTGCTATGCCCGAGTCCGAGAAGATCAAGCACGTCTTGAAAGGCATCGAAGACGGCGCGTTCCAGATGTTGCTCAGCAAGGACCCCCAGTCGGTTGCAGAGATAATCAAATGGTGTCTCAGCTACGACGAGCTCAGGAAGCAGCGCATTTCTACCCGCCAGTGCTTCCCGAATGACGAACCGCATCGGGCCTCACTTTCAGCACTTGCAGTGTCATCTGATCTTGCGCCTCTTCTTCCACACATTGAACAATTCGTGCGCGAGGAGGTTGCGCGTCAACTTAACCTTCAGCCATTGGCATCCACGCCCTCATGCCCGTTACCTACGACAGTACGCCGCGTAATTCAAGACCGAGTCGCCGAAGCGCTCCCGTTAGACCACCAGCCTACATCCTCGAGTGCGCACCTGGTCCCGGCCGTTACTGCTCACCTCGACTCGCCCATGGCTGCGCCCGCAGCCGCACCTGTGGCGACGCCTCTCTTTTCGGCTGTGGCAGCACCTATTCCTTCCACCATGGCGGCACCCTTCGCTACCCCGGTTGCAGGGCCTTACACGTATGCTACGATTTGTACGCAGCCACCGCCCGCAACATTTCAGCCGCTGCAGTATGCCACAAGTCAACGGGTGCTCCCATATCCTCGTGCGGCAGCTCAAGCCCCCAACCCATGGCGCACGCCCGATAATCGCCCCATATGTTTCGCGTGTAACGTTCCCGGACATGTCGCACGTTTCTGCCGACGCCGACCGCTTCAGACGAGTGACGTTCCTCGAGCGCCCGCCTTTGGCTCTCCGCCCCACTCAGCGCCCGTTCCTTCTGGCTCAACGCCTGCTTCGTATTCACCCGACGGGTTTCCCTTTTCTGGCCGCCGTTCTGCTTCCCCACGCCGCCGTTCCATTTCCCCGATGCGCCCCCGTCTGAACCCTGCAGCCGAGGGAAACTAGCAGCCGCAGTTCCTGAGGCACGAGCTGCGAAACTGTCGAACGTGCTAAGTCCTCATATTTCGCCTTGTAATGTCATTGATGTGATTGTGGATGGTACCCCGGCACTCGCGCTTATTGACACTGGAGCAGCCGTATCTGTGATTCATGAGACTTTTTGCAGCAAAATTCGCAAAGTGATGACGCCGCTTTCAGGATTTACTCTTCGTACTGCCAACGCACAGCCCGTTCAACCGCTAGCCATGTGCACTGCTCGCGTTACCATTCAAGACATTCCCCACATTGTTGAACTGGTCGTCCTACGCTCATGCTCTCACGACGTCATCCTCGGCTGGGATTTTTTGTCACGTAACCGCGCTGTCATCGACTGCTTCCGTGCAGAAGTTGAACTGTTTTCACCTAATGATGGTTCGGCGGAAACTAGAAGCGTGAAATTGGTTGCTGCCGAAGATGCTTCCATTCCCCCATCCTCTTCCGTTCTTGTA
Source organism: Haemaphysalis longicornis (assembly GCF_048455015.1). Taxonomy (NCBI): domain Eukaryota; kingdom Metazoa; phylum Arthropoda; class Arachnida; order Ixodida; family Ixodidae; genus Haemaphysalis; species Haemaphysalis longicornis. Next base: position 155,896 of record NW_027526257.1, on the reverse strand, counting down.
CCTGTCTCGTCACCTGATGTTCCGGACGCCACCGTTCTCTTCACGCCATCCAGTCTGTTTTCGTCGCGCACAAACCTACTCTTGCCGTTCGCTGTCCTGCACATCAAATGCGGTTCGAGCATCATGTCAATTTCTAACCCGTCTCCTTGTCCGTCTCGAGTGCTTCGCGGCGAATGTCTTGGGTACGTCGAAGTTGTTGCACCACACCTCGTTGTCGACATCCCGAACGAGTCAGCCACAGGCCATCTCGACGCGCTAAGCCCCGACACCACTTTCGATCCGGCAGTTTTTCTGCCTTCCATAGATACTGGCCTCACCGCGGAGCAAACAGACCAGCTCCTGGTTCTTCTACAACGATTCCGCACGTCCTTCGACTCCCACCAAACAACCCTAGGGCGCACGTCAACTGTCTGTCATCAGGTTGACACCGGGAACCACGCACCACTGCGCCAGCGACCATACCGCGTGTCACCCAAGGAACGCCGCGTTATTGAGGAGCACGTAGGCGATATGCTGTCCCGGGACGTTATTAGACCCTCCACGAGTCCCTGGGCTTCCCCAGTCGTGCTTGTCAGCAAGAAGGATGGTTCCATTAGATTTTGCGTGGACTATAGACGTCTAAACAAGATTACACGGAAGGACGGTTACCCGCTACCTCGAATAGATGACGCGCTGGACTGCTTGCAAGGTGCCGAGTTCTTTTCTTCATTAGATCTGCGCTCGGGTTACTGGCAAGTACCCATGGGTGAGGCTGACCGACCGAAAACAGCGTTTGTGACACCGGATGGGCTCTACGAATTCAACGTCATGCCCTTTGGACTGTGTAATGCGCCAGCGACATTCGAACGAATGATGGACAATGTTCTGCGTGGGCTGAAGTGGCGTATCTGTTTATGCTACTTGGACGACATTGTCGTGTTTTCACCGGACTTTACGACCCACCTCCAGCGACTTGATCAAGTCCTTACGTGCCTTACTTCGGCTGGCCTGCAAATGAACCTTAAGAAATGCCGTTTTGCTGCCCGCAGACTTACTATATTAGGTCATGTGGTATCTAAAGACGGCATCCTACCAGATCAAGCCAAGCTGCGTGCGGTTCGCGAGTTCCCTAAACCGAACACAATGAAGGAGCTTCGAAGCTTTATTGGGCTTTGCTCCTACTTTCGGCGATTTGTCCGGAACTTCGCGTCTATCATCGCACCATTGACGCAGCTTATCGGTGACACCAAAGAAGTTTTAAACTGGTCAACGGCTTCCGAGAGAGCGTTCGAGACCTTACGAAGGCTTCTGACATCACCGCCGATATTGGGCCATTTTGATCCTACCGCGCCCACTGAACTTCACACGGACGCCAGTGGTACCGGTCTCGGCGCTGTCCTGGCTCAACGCAAGGCTGGTTTTGACGAGTATGTCGTGGCGTACGCAAGTCGCGCTCTGACAAAAGCCGAGTACAACTACTCCGTTACAGAAAAAGAGTGCCTTGCAATCGTTTGGGCAATTAGTAAATTTCGACCCTACCTCGATGGCCGCCCTTTCGAAGTAGTCACGGACCACCATGCTTTATGCTGGTTGGCATCGCTGAAGGACCCGTCCGGACGTCTGGCCCGCTGGTCACTTCGGCTCCAGGAGTACGACGTTCGTGTTGTTTACCGCTCAGGAAGAAGACACACCGACGCAGACGCCCTTTCTCGTTCGCCATTGCCATCGGAAGCCACTACGTCAGCGCTGGTGTCGAACATCGACGTGTCGTCGCTACAAATTGACGACATGGCAACCGAGCAGCGGAAGGACCCTTGGATAGCTTCGGTACTAGACTTCCTTGCAAACCCTACAACGCCTTCCGCATCTCGCACACTGCGGCGCCAAGCAGCGCATTTTGCCATTCGAGAGGAGCTCCTATACCGGCGTAACTATTCCGCAGAAGGCCGCAAATGGTTGCTAGTAATACCGCGTCACTTGCGCTCCCAGATATGCGCATTGTTTCATGCTGACGCCCAGTGTGGGCATGCTGGCACACTAAAGACATATCAGCGCCTACGCCTACGCTACTACTGGCGAGGCATGTACACGTTCGTCGCGAAGTACATTCGCTCGTGCACTGACTGCCAGCGTCGTAAGACCCCTTCACGACACCCCACTGGAGAGCTGCAGCCGCTACCATGCCCGGAACGGCCTTTCGATCGGATTGGGATTGACATCTACGGACCCCTTCCAAGCACTCCATCAGGCAACCGTTGGATCATCGTCGCGGCGGATCACCTGACTCGATACGCCGAAACAGCCGCCCTGGCCACCGCAACGGCACGCGACGTCGCCATTTTTCTACTCCGGCGTTTCGTCTTACGCCACGGTGCGCCCCGAGAGCTGCTTTGCGACCGAGGCCGCGTATTTCTCTCTGACGTCGTGGAGGCGCTGCTAAAGCAATGTCAGATTGTCCACAGAACCACGACTTCATACCACCCCCAGACAAATGGCCTGACCGAAAGGTTCAACCGCACCCTTGGAGATATGCTCTCCATGTACATATCGTCCGACCATTCAAATTGGGACATGGTGCTACCTTTCGTCACGTACGCATATAACACCGCCACGCAAGCGACCACAAGCTTTTCACCGTTTTTTCTTCTATATGGACGTGAGCCGTTTTGCCTGATCGACACTATTTTGCCCTACCGCCCCGACGCCTCTGAATGTGCCCCTGTTTCCGAGATGGCGAGGTACGCGGAGGAATGTCGACAGCTCGCTCGCAAGTTCACATCAGACGACCAAGGACGCCAGAAGTCTCGACATGACAGCTCCGCCGCTGCACCAACGTTTGAACCTGGGTCCCTTGCATGGCTTCGTGTGCAATGCCCCAATCCTGGTCTTTCGGGGAAATTCCTTGCTAAGTACCACGGCCCATATAGGATTCTCGAACAAGCATCGCCCGTGAACTACCTCGTCGAGCCCGTGACTCCCACCTCAGACCTTCGTCGTCGAGGTCGTGAAGTAGTGCACGTTGAACGTTTGAAGCCCTACTACGATCCCCTCGTGGTTTCGTCCCCTTAAGTCGCCAGGATGGCTCCTCTTTTCGGCGGGGGGTGATTGTACTGGAGATAGTAGTCTCCGACACGACGACATACCTTGCGGTTAGTGTGCGCCAATCTCCCCTGTACAACCGACGGGGTATGCACCGGAGGAAGTACTACTATGGGCCGCATGATGATGGCAGGTGCAAGGTGCTGCGCGAGAGAAGAAGAGGCACGGTCAGCATCGCGTGGCTCGCTCTAAGAGAACGCACCGAGACATCGGTCTGCGCTGCCTTACCCGTCTCTGGTCTCTGCTTCTTTCCAAGCGTCTTGCCGGTCCCCAGCTATAATCCCCCTTACAATTTATTTATTTATTTATTTATTTATTTATTTATTTATTTCATGTATCCTAAATGCCCAAGGGTATTGTAGAGGGGAGTGGTACAGCGTACATTTTTAGCAGAGAACAATGTTCAACAAGTTTCTTTACAGACATAAATTAAACGCAAAAAAGATAGCGGTATTATCCAATACCATACAAGGACAGAAAAAAAAAGGGAAACACTTTTGATTTCAAGCAATGCAACAATCAGGCACTTCAACCATACAAAAAACTAAAAAGATGTACACAATGACAACAGTGCAAAGCAGGCAATTAATCAGCGGCCTCTACTCGAAAGTGCGCGCGCAGCCGATTTTTGAACTCTTTTAAATTGTTAGTTTCAATGACTGATGCTGGATGGTGGTTCCACTCTGATGACGTCTTTGGAATGAAAGATGATAAGTAAGAAGCACTACGACAAAAAGACGTGTCCACCTTGTAGCGATGATCCATGCGCGATGAAACGTAGGGTAGGAGTAAATGCTACAGCCTTGAGCAACTTTCTCGGCGGTCCTCATAGGCATAGGGTGTCAAGAGATAAAAACTAGCCCGCTCAGTGCCTGTCACACCCCTCCCACCCAAACGGCAAGCAAAAAAAACATTGATTATGAGGTTTAACGTGCCAACACTACACCGGCAATGGGGCACGCGCCGTGTTAATTTTAACCACTCAGGTATCTAACTTGCGCCGAAATATCGAACACACAAGCGTTTTCTCTTTTCGCCTCCATCAGAAAAGCGGCTGGGAACCCGGGTCCTTGGGCTTATCAGCACAACGCTTAGCCCCTGGGCAAGCGCGGCGGTCAAGTTAAAAAATACATTAGCGGGCAAAGATAGACGTGCTCCGCTTTCAAAATTTAAAATGTCTGATTGGATAACCAAAATCACAGTAGCTGTAGTCCCATCGTTGTTCAGCGCCTAAACGCGACCACATTTTGCAGACGACTTTGGGCTTCATAAAATACGCCGGCAGGTTTTCAAATATCCGGGGTATGGAACCGACGCGGAGCTTGAGCTTCTCGCGCTGCAGAATCACAGATTTCCCACCTATTTTGAACTCATCGGCTCGAATAATGTCCGTAGGCCTTCGACTCGAAGCTGAACACACCAACAGCCTTCGACTCGAAGCTGAAAGCGTCCGTCGCCTGTCGTGGAATGGCTCGCTTCCACCTGTCGCGTTCGCGGTCGCTTGGGAGGCAGAACAGCCAAGCCTTTTCCGTTGTACTCCGATAGCCAGAGCGGCAACCAGGTACACAGCACGTCAGAGGCATGGTAGTTCACATAGTTTGCCCTTCCTGATGAGTGTAGAAAGCTATATCACACAACAAACACCAGCAAGCTCGCGCTCCAACGCACTTCAAATGCGGCCGCCGCCGTCCGAGGCGCCTTCACCGGACTCGTAGCTCCACCGCGCGGGGGCTTTGGTCCCCATATGAAGCTCTCCCATAGCGTTACGGAGACGTTTCGTTACCAGAAATGCATTGAAGGACTCTGGTGTGATGAAATGTAACCCGGTGTAGCTGAAAAAGCAGGAAACTTTGTTGTGGGCGCAGACGGATCGCAAAGAAGTTTTATTCATTTCGTTTGCAATCCCGTCCTCCTTGTATTTTGTGCACTCACTGGGATCCCCCCTTTCTCAACAAAATTGTTTGTATTTGCACATGGATAATAACAAACAATTTAGTGCGAAATCTGCTTGAAGAAAACAATTAAGAACGTTGGCAAAATTGTGTGGCTAATTTTATATAAAAACAAAACAGCTATGGTGTTTAAAAACGTACAATATGTAAGAAGTAACTTATTGTTTTGTAAAAGATGTTCCAAAAATTTTAAATTTTGGATGTTTTCAAGTATTTGCACTTAGACCGCTAATTTTAGTGACCTAACATTTCGCATGGGTGTTAACAATTGCATGATGAAATTACTGTAGTGTTTTGAGTAATAATGGCTTTTGGGTTACAAGGGTGTTGTGAAAACTGAATATAGATAGTCCGAGAATATTACGTAACTTGGGAGCACCGTGCATCGGTGATAAACTGCACAACTCGTAGTTGCGACGGAGAGATGACTGCCTCCAGAGTCGTCAGGCGAGTAGCCAGGTCACTGCGAATCCATATTCGGTATTCACGGCTTGGCAACAGACCAGCAAAAAATAATGACATCATTAGGTAAAAGTAAACAGTAGTATTATGTCGCCGGGTTTTAAATGGGGCAATTGGAGATTGACCAATCTTGCTACACACTGTGTTCAGGAGAGAAGAAAACCTACATAACGGTCAATGCCAAACCGCACCTATATAATACCTAGCCTTAATTTTTTCCCTTTTTATCACGCGGTTAAACAGTGCTACACAGCTCACTGCTCTGAATTATTTTCTCCTGCAGTTTTCAGTGGAACTGCCTAGAAAATAGACTAAGCGGCATTTTTAGTTGGTATTACAGCGGCATAAGGACAACCATAATGAGGCGTACTAAACGCAAGGCCCATGCGTTACTCTAGGCATACTGAATAACTGCAATTCGACGCACTCTTTGTCATAAATGCAGCCTTAGGACAACATACATCCTTACATTTGGCACCTCCGACTTCCCTAAAAATCTGTTATAGGGAGGCACTGGTGCTACTATTGAGTAAATAGTGTTGCAATGGTAGCTTTTATATTCGCTCACATATTGGACCATAACGTTATGTTGCCTCCCTGTACTATAATGCAACGCAAGAAATTAGGGGGAACCTTTGAAGGGGAGCCTGTGCTGAGATGGTTTGCCAGGCTATTTCCAAGGTTCTTCAGCCGAAAAAGACATCCCCATATTGTGCTTGCCTGACAAAATTGAAGCCCACCTACCCAACAAAAAATGAAGCCCACCTACCCAACGTTTTTTTGGAGTAGTAGAAAGCCCCTGCAGGTGTGCGCCATGATTGAAGAAGCAGCTACTGTTAGAAGTGTTGCGTGAAGTATACGGGTACAGCGGTATTTGTAAGCGTAATTTCAACTATTATACAAGAAACCTCGCTTACAGTGCAATAACGCACACAATGATTCCCAGAATAAATTATTTCGTCTACAAAGCGTTTTACAACACCAAATTTTACAACCTCCGTGTTGATCGCGAATTGACTCTTCCGCGAGTAGTTACATTTCCCGCTCTCGGCGTTTTCTTCGAAGGAACCATTATCACAATATACCTGCATTCCACAGAGCCCCCGACACCAGTTAGGCATCCCAACGCAGGAAACCACCTTTTTGGGCGTTACTTTCTGGAGGTGTGGCTGAACCTTTAACCCATGACATTCTTACAGTGGCCTCAACGATAGACTTATATGCATTGTGCACATACTGGCTAGAATTCGACCTGTGGGGATAGATGGTGCGATCGCGTGCTACGCGACAGCCATGGAGTCACAGCTTCCCTGAAGTAGCGGTAGGGCGTCCTATGAGTGCACAGCCATGCACCGTACCCTTTGAAGACAAGAACATGAACCGAATTTCTTATCTGTTAACGCAAACGAATCTGTCCGGGTACAAATTTGGCTGGTACGGTGACCGACAACAATAATTCCCGTCATAGCAGTCAACATCGTGAGCGTCAACAGTTCAACAAGCCCGTGAAAAATCTTTCTAGAGTTTCTTCCGAGTTTTGCTGTGAGTCAATCACACCCAGCCACTGAATAGGCGTGGCGCCGTTAACGGAGCCCACCCAACCTTTGTATGGAGTTAGTCGACGGGGTCGCGTTGTATCAAAGAAGTCTGCTTCATCCGATACCCGCTAGCAGTAACAAGACTTTAGCAGCAAGGAACAACGAAGTCCCCAGGCCAGCATCAGCCAATGGTGCCACAGAGAGACACCGGGGAGTTAAGTCCGAATATTATGTTTGCTATAGTCTGAACGGATAGGAGCGGCCACAACAGCAGAACGTTTATATGGAAGCCGCGTTGAGATACAGGGAAAAAGCCACCGATGACAAATAACACGAGTTGAACGCCTAAATCGAGCTCGCCAATGCTCAAACAAGCAGATCACAGGCTGAGTTGGAACCATTGTTGATACTACGCTCGCCGTTACCGCTCACGTTAACTGAACATAAACCGAGAATTTTTTACAGTTAGAGACGGAAGAAGGGTGCGTGCTTTTCGCTAGTGTTATTTCTTGTGCTTACGGTGTCTTGGCTCGCGCTGATGGGAACTAAGACGAATGTGAAACACGTAGAAGGCTGAATTCAGTGGAAGAACAGAACGCCGCAAAAATCGAATCGTCAAAGCGACGCGTTGCATAGCGCAGATCTTTGAAGGGAGACTGAACCCAGGGTGGAGTTTAGGAATCTTTAGCCGGTAATCTACGTCCAGGAGCAGATTGCATATTGCAACTAGATTCTAGATGGCTAGATTCTAGATTCTAGCGGCCCCAACACGACATGCTGATTATGTCTTGCGTGGTCTTCACTGTTGTGCGGGTTTCCGTCGATATTTTATGCTTTTTTGCTATCTCTTCATTGTTAACCGAATCAGTCCGAAATCCAGGAGCCGGCTGATCTCAGGCCGGCGAACATGGCGCCCCTAGAATTACATGACTGTCTCTCGCTCCCTAATCGAACTAATAACATCTCTTTATACGCCGCGATATCTCGGAACACTTAATTACGGACGATTTGCGTGAATTGATCTTGTCATGAAAACAACCTTATAATTTCCAAGAGCTTCTTAAACCTACTCAAGCCAGCGCAAGTAAAATCATTCTATCGTCTTTTGCAATGTAGGCAACATCAAATCAATCCCTCCTTCAAAGTGCGGCACCTAAACTCAATATGTACAAAGAGCAATGTTGCATGGTTCGGTCCTTGCCACGGTGTACATTAATTCTTTTAGAGGCCTGTCTTTCGAGGACGCTCGTACGCGATATGTGGCTCAAATTTGCCGTATATTTCCATAGCAACATTATATGAAGGGAAGCCCAAGCCTTTCTTATAAAGGACATAATAGGCAAATGTTGTCGTCCTCGCAGGAACTTTCTTTAAAATAGGCAAAACTAATCGGTCGAGGAAGGACGATGCGTGAAGAAATCCGGCCGTAAAACATAAACGCTAAATGTAATACTAATAAAGCTATGCACGAACATTACCACGTAAAAACTTCATTTGGATACAGAGGGCCGAACATGTATTGAAAGCTATTGGTAATTCTACGAAGGCATTTATTTCTTTTCCTCTTTTATGTGCCTTGTTTATTTTTTTTTACATACTGTCAGCATGCAGCCAAGAAGAGTTACATAAAACAGTCACATTTACAGGCAATAGGGAAATAAAGAAGAGAAGCGCTTGAAGAAAGGTTTAGCATAGGCACGCAATAAACCACATCAGAAGAACAGCCCTGTTTGTATTCACTGCTTCGTGAATAATAATAAAGGAAACGAAGAAAATAATATGTACCAAGGGGCAGCAAGGTGCTTAACGCAGCTTTAAATTTTATACATCAGTGAGAATAACAACATCATTAGGTAGCGAGTTCCATTCATCAATTACTTTGACAAAAAACGTATATTTTAGACAATCGATCCTATATTTCACCGGCTTGATATGTTTCGTGTGATTAGTGCGTGCAGGTGAAGTTTCCCACACGATGTACTTGTAAATATCCAGCCTATATTGACCAGCAGTAACTGTAAAAAGTATTTGAGCCGGTTTATGCTCATTTGGGGGGAACAGTTATCATTACCGCCCTTTCCCGGAGTTGTGATAATGACTGCGTTCGACGATAACCGTAAAACAGCACCCTTTAGGCTTTATTCTGAACGCTTTGGCATTTCCTTATATTGTTTCCTGTGAACGGGTGTCAGACGGGACTGTCATAGACAACTAGGGGGATTATTGAAGTTTAGTACGCTAGAAGTTTCACTTCTGTTGTCGTATCGCACAGATCTCTGCGCAACGCCCACAATTTCTTTCAGGCTCTATCACAGATGTAGTGAACGTGTGGTGTGCTGTTTAAATTACGTGTAATATAAATACCAAGATATTTGTACGCTGGGACTTCCTGCAACGGCGTGAGATCAATTTGGTCGCATAACTGAAACAGGGTCTTAGGCTATTAGGATGCTATAAGGATGTTGATGCCATTTGGATGTTGCCAAAGATGCCATTAGGATGTTGATTATGATGATAACATTATATCGCCTTTCATTTGTACTTCGCTTGTTACACAGGGGAAGTTTTAGAAGTCTAGAGTGGGGTTAAAGATCCGAGTTGATGGAAGTGAGTCTAGTTTAGGGGCAGATAATTTTGATATTGCTCAGAGGGCTATAAAATCAAAGAGTTGTGTAAAATTGTGAGAAATGCAGTCAGTTTGCTGATTGTGATTAGGACAGAACAAAGTATTTGATTCGAGACGACTCAAAACGTGACACGCAATGACGTGTTCTATCAACCTGCAAACAAATGCACGTTAGGCCGTTTGGAACATAGCTATCGGGTATACTTGCTTTTTTTCGCTTTTGAACATGGGGGCGACATAAAATTTAGAAATCTCACAATTTCCCGCTAGCTTTCTTTTCTCTATGGAGTGATTAGAATGGGTGTTTTTCAGAAGTTTAAATATAGTATGTGCACAAGCAAGTGTAAAATCCCCAGAAAGGCCATGAGGTATTGTGGTGTTGGGTTCAATAAAACGATCTGCCGCATGGAGTACAAAGAATAAGTAGTAATGATTTTTCCCAGCAAACAGAGAAAGGAAAAAAGTACTAAAAATAACAGCACACTCTCCGTCCGACACAATTCTTGGTTAGCATAAGTGTAATCCCATGCGGCACAATTCATGGTCAGGCGTACCAGATCGCCGACGCTGTTCAGGATTGTGTTTTATAATGCCGCGAACCATGCATTGTTTGTATTTTTATGTTTTGCTTTCACCATGTAGTGGCGCCCGATAAGTTATGAGTGTTTAATACAAAGTACAGGTATACTTTTATTTTTTTAATACCAAACGAGCTATGCTAATTTGATAGGGCAAATCATTTACGATGACTTCACTTGCCTAGAATAATAATCTAGGCTCTCCTGTGTTCTTGTTGTGAGTCGACGTTTCGAGAAACCATCGTGCCTACACATAAATACTCCCAGGGTAGCCGCTGCGGTTTTACCTTAGCCCTGTTCTTACCTCCTCACTTCACTTTTTTTGGCTTCGGCATCGCCGAATGTGTATTGTATCAATTGTTAGTGGAGTACTAGTGGGCTAAAATAAATATGCTTATCCTTCAAGACAGCTGCATTGTGTTTGACTACGTGACGTTGGGTAGAGTGGCGGTGTACGCACTCTCTATGCTCCCTACGACTTCAGAAGCCGGCAAGCCACCCCAAGCCGATAAGTCGTCCACTGCAAGGTTAACCATCGAATTTTGTTTTCTACCAGAAAGCACAAAGAGAAAGGCCGCCACAGCCGAAAACAGGGCGCATAAAACCACTGCCCCCATCGTCCTGCAACAGCCCCGGGAACCTCCATTGTTGCACTGATACCCCGGTCAAGACGTTGAGGATTGCTTGGGGAAAGTGGGGAGTGTCCGGATCTTTAAAAGGTGTAGCGGCGCAGAAACGATATGGCATGACTGCTTCTACTTAGGTGATGCAGCTTCAAAATATTTCGAGGTCTACGAAAGCTCCGCGATGAACAGGATTTTCTTAAAAAGCTTGTTTCTTGGACAATTGGCCACCGTCTTGCAAAAAGAGGGAGCTACAGTTTTGCTAGAAACGCGCACGCAACACCCCAACTTGGGGGCATGATCTTTGTTGAGAAAATGAAGATATTGTTTCGCCGTGCGGATCCGGAAATGACAGAAGAAAATAAACTAAAGTTTTTCTGATGTGAGGGTTAGAACGAGATCTATTTGTTTGCCTTCTCCCCAACTCTCCTAAGAAGCTGGCCGAATTCGCGTCTGTGCCGGCCGCGATGGACAAGATGATTGAAGTTCGAGTGAGGCAGCATGATCGCCCAGTCAATGCCCCGGTTTCTAATGCGAGCGAGCCGGGGCTATTGGCTCCGGCAGATTGCGCGAGACCACCCTCGCAGGGTCCCGGGAGGAGCTGCAGAAACTTTTCCCGATGACACCAGAAGCTCAACTCGCTTCCTTGAAGGAAAGAGTCCCAGACGATTCAACGTGATGACCATGATGATTGTTGAATTATTATTTGCGCAAGGGCAAAGACCGCCAAAGAATAGTTACTACCACGCGAAAAAGCGATGTTAAAGCGAATAGGTCATATAAATACAAACCTCAATTACAGCTGATGGTGATGGCTGTTGTGTGAGGACAGTTTTGATTATGGATGATAGGAATTGAAGTTTGAACAGTTAAAATCTGAAAAATACATGAAAACGTGTTTTACAGAAATCATGGCATCGTCATCCAAAAACAATAGTTGATGTAAGGACAGTTTTGATTATGGATGATAGGAAGTGAAGTTTGAACAGTTAAAATCTGAAAAATACTTGAAAACGTGCTTTACAGAAATTATGGCATCGTCATCCAAAAACAATGGTTGATGTAATGAAAAATGTTGTCTGTACAGTTCTCTGAAGTATTTGTGTCGTCTTGTGCCAAGTGCCTCACATGTGATTAGGATGTGGACGACCGACAGGTCCTCCCACACATGCTACACACGGGTCTTGGAGACCCAGTGAGGAGGTGCGAGTGGTTCGCATGCGTGTGGCCTATCCGTAACATGGACAAGACGACTTATGTGTGTGTCTTGCGTGTGTCTCTAGGGCAGTTTCCGAAGTGTGGTTTTATTAGGTGTAAGTTGTTGCCTGTCTATGATTCCAGTCTGCTTGCCATGTATTCCGAAGATGCTTTCTAATGTGTGGCTTGAGGTCAGTTTAGGGTACCGTATGTGTGTGTAGTGTATTGATCAGTATTTTCAACATGAGCTGGGGAATTCTACATCTTCGGAAGCATCGCAAGCGCCACAAGCTATGAGCTACGCCTATTCTCTTTGTCTACCCCGTACATCTCCAAGTCACCGTCAGGAGGCGGATCGTGCCGCCGTCCACTGTCCACCGCCCCACCTCCCCCCCCCCCGATCCCGTGTTTTCCGAAACCAGACGCCGAGGAAAACAGACGTAGGCGAACCCTCCATATTTGGCACATCTTGATGGAAGCGCACTTGCCCACGGACACTAAGAAAGGATTCGACAAACCACACCGCTGACTCACAACTGTTTTTTTGTAGAACAAGCACATTTAAATCGTAAAAGCTAAGTCCACGTGACCGGCAACCAGGCTGAAATCAATAGAGACATCGGGGCTACGACAACAAGGAGCAGAGACTGGGTGGTCACGTAGATAGCAATAACGGCTTTTCCGCTTTAAAAAGATGATGCACTTCAACTACCCCGCCGCACACACTTCATTCAAGAAGTGGGGGCCGGTTGCTCAAAGAAGAATAGAGTCAGACTTCTTCCACCACCCAGTATTCTACTACCGATATTTCCCAGATACATATTATGACAGATGCATGTGCTGTGCAGACTGAAGGAAAAGTCATCCATTTACCTAATAAATTAACATCAGAGCTGAAGAGCATGCGATCCCGCCTCGCTCTAGTTGCAGCTGGACTCACAGCAACTACCGGTCCAACAGGTGGCAGATGCCGGTTGGGCCAAAGTACTCAAGGCTGCCGTTTCACGCGGATGGACGTTACTGCCCCCATGTCTCGTCCTTTTTTCGGCTGGTGTATATTCAAATAAAGTTACTTCTCGCACTCTGTCTACGTGCTCATGGATGCAAATTGCCCGATCCTGTTACATCAGAGCTTATTCAGGAGACCAATAGGGACGAGGAATTCCGAAGAACCTCAGAATAACCGAAAAATACTCAGAAACGGGAAGACACAAAACAGACATCTAAGTGACACAAATTCTCAGGAGCGTGTCCTGAGAAAAGCGAAGCGATGATTGTTCGATTTTTTTCAAGCGTCATGCCAGAATGCGTAGTTGTTAACACAAGGCGCTTGCAATGCAGATAACTGCATATTTGTTCAGTGCACCGGGTTTCCACATGTTCGATCGAGATGATAGTACACTTTGACAGATGATAAAACGGGATAGACAATTTCGAAGGAAGTCTTCGCGAATGCAAGGACACCAAATTGGCAGCGGGGTGACGCAACACACCAGAGCGTGGCCTTAAAATCTTCGCGATAAGCCTTTTATTTTTGTTGCACTGTTAATCCCACTTCCACAACTAACACATACAGCGAGTCGCTAAGATTGGTTACCTGTAGCAGAAGATCGGTAGGGTATCTTATTGAAATGCAAGAGAAATTCCACCGGGAGTCTCATAACGTAAATCAGCCCTTGTAGAGAAAGATGGGTTGAAAATATACATTTCACTTCTCTATATACTCGTATCTATAATTTGACTTAATTTCGTGTAGCGGGTGAAGGCCTGATTTTTATAAATCCTCAGTAGAAGGCGATGGCTCCTTGACACATTTGCGATATTCCTATGCCTTCATATATACAGGCGTAGACAACGACTGAAATCGGCGACGGCACGTACTCTAGAGGGGCAAGACACTCTAATGCGAAATAAAGCGCATAAGGCAGAGCGTCTCTAGCAGCAAAAAATATAGCAATACCATTCGAAACTTCCAGGGCGAGGCAAGATTTTTCAGGCATTACTCCGTACATCGTGCTTACAGGTCCACAGCCCGGAAGAAATTCTCCCAATACATTTAAAATTTATGGGACAATAGACTCATCAAACGATTATATCGTTACACCACATTTGCTTAGATCATCAAACATAGTGCAGCAAAGTGTGCCACAAAAATACGAATACTACTCGCGATTCTTGTACCAAGGTGTTTGAAAAATAGCGGCAATACCTATTGTTTTATTGCAACTATTACGACGCAGTTTATATCACGTTGCAAATCAACTACAACGCTCCTCTGTGCAGTTCCAGTTAATACGCATCGCAGATGAACATGTGTCGAATTTTTATAGCAACAATAAAAAGCCGCCGACATAAGCTATTTCCGAAGTATTGTAAATCAAAATAGATATTGCAAAGCACCCCACATGCCTCCCAGAAAAAAAACTATTCTTCCGAATTTTTAATTTTTGTCAAAATTCGATTTTGTTTCTTGCACACCTTGCCTTCATCCTGGTCAGCAGTAACGATTGTGCGCTGGTCTGGCTTGGCTCTCCAACCACCTGCTTACCTTAGACTGATGGATCTTGTGCTGAGCCTGTGGAACCTCTCTCTTCTTAGAGCTTTGAAGATGTTTTGAATTTGACATGAGCTACTTTAATTGCATAGTTTTTCCTGACATCAGCCGGTACGCACCTTCTCCCGCTTTTGGGCTCTGCAAAATGTAATTAAACACCGCACAACTTTTTTCACACTTACATTACGCGTGGTGAGTACAGGCTATTATTGCAAGTTGTACTTAAGGGATAAATGTGCTTAAAAAACGCGTACATTTATGTTCTTCAAAAGTTAATAAAAGAAGTCTGAATTAGATAAAAAGCAGTTTGTTTATGTTATTTAGCAATTTGTTGGCACTTTGAAGTAGCATTGCGGAATAGTTTTACCCCGCGGAAGTTGTACTTGATGTTCAACATTTTTAGATTGTTTATTTTTAAAAAAGTAGTATTATGTTAATTAAACATGTAATACATTTTGCTAAATTAAATTCACCATATTCACCCTGAAGAAATTACAACACAAATTTCAATTATATTTTGAAATGTTAAAATACATTGAGTTTTTATGCAACAAAATAATTGGTTTATAACTGTATCCATGACGTATTTCTCGCCTTGGGCTTTGTTAGGCGTGGGTTGGGGGAGCTCTCACACTGCACTTCCAATTATCCTCTTTGTTTCTGATCGTTACTTCTAAATCTTGTGATGTTTGAATGAAATTGGCCTTTTATAGGCATGTCACCGAAAGTCTGAGCGTCAGCCAAACATACAGACATACGTAACGACAGACCAAAATTTGCGTGCGTTTTCTGGCTTTGTGTTCGCGTCTAGACTTTGCATATCATGATCACTGGCATGATCGGTGAAGGGTGCAAAACCAAGGATTTCTGTGTCGCTGGTCTTGGGTGCGTCTTGTTGCTTTCGCGTGAGCCCTGCCTCCCAATTTTCTGCTGGCTGGTCAGGATGTTGTTCCTGGGCATGCGTAAGATGACGGGCGTTGCACCCCGATACGGCCCCCCGCTTTTCCGCCGCACCCTACTCCTCGGTTCGGAGGCAGGCGGCAGCTCGCAGTGGCCGCGAGAAACATAACTAAATCCAATCCCAGGCAATACATGATATGGCGCACGGTAGTACGGTACTAAAGATGATGAAGTATTTTTCATTTCGGTTACCCGCTGCTTCGGTTACCCAGTTACGGTTACCCGCTGTTTCGGTTAGCTCGCAGAGAAACATAACTAAGTCCAATCCCAGGCAATACATGATATGGCGCACGGGAGTATGGTACTAAAGATGATGAAGTATTTTTCATTTCGGTTACCCGCTGCTTCGGTTTCCCAGTTTCGGTTACCCGCTGTTTCGGTTACCCAGTTTCGGTTACCGGCTGCTCGGCAAGCGTATAGGGAAGCTCGCGCTGCAGAACTCATGAAACGTGCCCTCAATTCCCACCCTTACTATTCCAATGTCTTTGATGAAGAACGTGCAGGCTTTCGGTCGTGTGTCGCTATCTACGTGGCCCGGGTTTCATACCTGGGGATAGCAGTTTTACTGAACTGGTCAATTTGCTTACTTACAGCATAAAGGCGTGCCAACATCTAGATGGATGAAAAACATAACTCTGTCTAAGTACATGCACAGTTGCAATCGAAATAATCTATCATCATCAATTTGTAATCAGCACCCACTGCAATTATCGCTTATGTACTGATGTTTTGCCTAAAATATGCACGTTTGGTTTTTGCGCCGCAATATTGGCAGATGTGAATATCGCCACTAGCTTTACATGTTCACGTATCCTGTGCGTATGTAAGTGTCTCATTCAACATCCGCGTTAACTTTGTGCTGGATAATGAACTACAAGGACACTGAACTGATTTGTTAACATTGCGAGATTATTAGCTCCAATTCTATTTTGGTGTATCTAGGCCATGAGGCCACGGGACTGCTGCCGCTTCAGTGCGCACACAAGCAATGTATTTCCAGGTGCTGTTGCTCACCCTTCTTGGTCGACCTTCTTCAACTGCGTCGGTGGCGATGGTGGTGACTCCCCTCAGGGAGTGCAGCGCCATCACCTTCAATTTCGCGGGTTCCTGCATCTGGTCTACGGCATTTTCGGACGCGCACGGGGATATCCCGTCAAAGCTTAACCCTTGAAGATTCGGCATCTGGCAACCTGGTGTGACATGAGCGCTATCTTCCTAGCCAACTGTAGAAAAGCAACTTCATTGACGCTTCGGGCCACAGCACTGCTGCTGCTTCAGCGCGCTCACAAGCGATGTATTCCCAGGATAATTATAACAAGTTTCATTGCTACCGTAATGATTATATTTCCCTTGTTGCCGGGTCATTGCCCGCCGGTTGTTCTTCTTGTTTTGACTGTTTGAAGCGCGCTTGTGATGTCGTGTTGTACGTTTGTGGTATCCTTGTTATTAGCGGCGACATAGAAGAAAATTCGGGAACTATGGCCAAGGCCCAAGAAGCCAAGTTAAACTGTGTGTCTGATGTAGTTACACGATTCGAATTTAACCATACAACCATCCTTGAATCTAGTTATAAAATCTTGCACTATGAAGAATGACACAGAATTACTAAGCAAGAGGGTTGTGGCGCTCGAGTCAAGAACTAGACCAGATGCGTCCTCCCATCAAACTCAAAACTATGACCAAAACCTATCTTTTACGCAGTGTAAATCTGACGACTGTGAGAACCGGTCACGGCTCTCTAATGTGTTTTTCTTCGGCATCGACGACACTGACAAGGGTAAATCTTGGGATGTGTCTGAAGAACTCGTAAAAAATTTTGTTCCAACAAACTGCAGGCCACCGTAACATTTGCGTCAAAGTGCGCAGATTGGGAAAGTTTTCTGCGGACGAAAAGCGTCTGATTATAGCAAAAGTTGTCAGCGAGAACGATGTGGAAACTGTTTTACGCCGTGGTATTATTTAAAAGACACAATGTTTGGTACGTCGCGTGACTATTCTCTAAACGTTCATGACGTGCGCCGTAAACTTCATGAATTTTCAAAAACAGTTATAAAAAGGGCGACTGTGTTCGGCTCGTATTCACCAAACTTTTCATTAACGACGACGCCTATGTTTGGGATGCGGGTAAAGGCCAGGCTGTTCGTTTCAACCAAAACGAAATGCGTGAAGGTAACTCCGAAGCATCTCCGCTCACGAGAGAATGACCTGACAATTTCTTTAGTTCCATTCCATCTCGTTCACAGAAGTTGCTCACGCAGAATCACTGTCTTTTAACTACCGGTGTTTGTTTTCTGTACACTAACTTTCGCTGTGTCTTATCCAAAAATGTCGTCCTTTCTTTTCTTGATTCATGTAGCGCAGCTATACTAGTATTAACAGAAAAGTGGTTGAATGACACGGTTCCTGATAGCCGCATCTTCTTAGTGGGTCAGACTTCAGCTGTTTCTGCTGCGACAGACTAAACCGTAGGGGAGGGGGTGTTCTGATAACTGCCAAAAGAGAATTCTTTACCGCGCCTATCGTATTCAATTCTGTTCTTGAATGTGTTTTGGTTTCCATGAAGTGTGACGTGTTTCGTGTGATAATTCCATTTTTTTACCACCCTCCTGATATGTCACCCTCCTTCACAGCTGAATTTCGAAAAATCCTTGATGAACCTACCACGCGTTTTCCTAATTCCGTGCAATTATTTACTGGTGATTTCAACTTCCCGAGCCTCCAATGAAATCGAGGCAAACTTATTTCTTCAGACCTGCTTTTACTTTTCGTTATTTCAACTAATTAACTCCCGAACTCATCGTTCAGCGACGTCTGCAAATATCCTTGACCTAATACTTACCAATCATCCCGACCTTTGTTCGGATAATACTATCTAAGACGGCATCTCGGATCATGCCATTATAAATGGTAGCATTATTCGTCCCTTAAATTCTAGAAAAACCACTAGTAAAAAATATGGTGCTACACCAGAGCCAATTTTGATGCCATGAACACTCGACTGTGTCGTTCCTCTGACGAGTTCTTGAATACGCTCCACTTGAATATTCACGCTCCACTGATGAAAATTGGATAATAAAAAAAACATTTATTAATGTGATTGAGTCATGCATTCTGGGCTTAACCATTAAAAACAGTTAAAAACTTTTAACAGTTAAAAACAGTTAACCATTAACCGTTAAAAACACCAGCGCACTTCGCCGCTTACACAATATTAAAAAGCGGCTTTATAGGCAAGCAGATAAAAACAGAACATTGGTTTCTTGGCTGCGCTATAAGGAGTGTGTAAAACAAGACCAATCCCATCTTAAACGTACTCGTCGGAATTCCTATACTCATGACTTGACATCCATGATAAGTAACAACCCTCGGAAATTCTGTCGCATGATCAATCCTAAAGCTACCCTGACATAACTATTGTAGATCACAATTTCCAAACTGTTTCTGAATCTGAAGGCGGGCAGATGCTTAACTCATTTGCTTCGGTTTTTACTTGCGAAGTAGTTGCTTCATTACCGATCACAAAAGGGTTCATGGAGGGCATGACGCCTGAAATTGTCATTACTGGGGGGGGGGAATTATCTTTACTCAATAAACTTAAAACTTCATCTACATGTGATCACATGGGCATTAACAATACCGTACTATAATACTTCCTCAAGCATTGCTCCAATCATAGCAACACTTTTCACTCAGTCCTAATGTGGGGGTTCAGTTCTGCATGACTGGGGTATAAGGAAAATTGCTCCCTTCTTCAATTCCTCTGACCATTCTTCGCCACTATGCTACAACGCATCTCCCTCACTAGCACCATTTGTAAAATTATCGATCATATCACACGTTGTCAAAATAATAAGTACCTCGAAGATCATAACGCTGATTTTAAATTCCAAGTTTACTCGTTACTCATTACAAAGGTTACTCGTGCGAGACCCTACTGGCCGGATTTACTACCAATTTATATACTTCAGTCGGTTCTACGTTGCAAGTCGATGTCAATTCCCTAGGTGTCCGGTGCTGCGTGCAACCCTTGGAGGCCCTGGTGACACGAGGACTGCAGGCGAGCCCAGGAGGCTCAGAAGAAGTCGCAGGTATCCTACAGCGGTAGGATACCCACTCCGGCGTTCAGGTTGTTGCAATGCGAACCGTATTTTTGTACATTTATTACGATGTCCTTCCGAACATACCTTCTGATTTCTAGCAGTCGAGCTCTGATTTCGAGGGTCTGATAGATAATCTTCTGGCACCTTTTATTCAAATCGGTTATTTAAATTCTCGTGACTAACCATCATTCACTCATACGCCTGGTGTGTATTCAAACGCCCGAAGATCTTCTGTACCACAGGTACTTTTTTTTGCAGCTTCGAACTCTGAAGAAATTTTTCGGTGCCTGGTGGAGCTCATGAATTTTACGATAATGTCTTCATTTGTGGTCAAAATTATAAGCCTTTATAAGCAATTATATGCACCTATACTATTTGTAAACATTTTCCGTTTATAGCAAGTTCGCGGAAGCCACTGGAATAGTTCGCTGCAGTATATTCGTCGTCCGGTTGTAACCGTGGCGAAGTTAGTGCTGCCGCTTGGTTTAAGAAATTAGGCCCGTTGCATGCAGCACATGGGGTGTTTTACTGCACAGCGAATCTCAGAGTACGCACTTCCAGTCAGAGTGGGCGCGTGTAGACCTGGAGGAGCTACAAATGGCACGACGGAGATCGCCAGAAAAAGTTTTGCCAAGGATAGCCCAAAGGTGTGTTTTTATAAAATTTCCCAACAAAACTTCCCCCGAGACGAAGCCAGGACCTTCCGCCCCCGGCGAACTAATTACTACCTGATACACACTATGCATCCCGACTTCTATACTCCACATGCAAATTGTCCCTAAACAAGGCCCCCCGTACATTCCCTACTTTGACCCCTAGTGTTACCCCTAATATCCTGCCTAACTATGAGCGGCGATTGGAGCTTCCGGCGAGCTTCAACCTTTTAGACCAGCGACGACTGGGGTACCCAACCCGATCAAGGCATCCCGGACTAAGGACACCTACCACTGTACAGGTCCCTAACAGAGCACATCGGCTGAAATCAATGAAGTTAATAAATGAGAACCATTTCATTTTGCCTCTACAAACTTTTTACCTACCTTGTTATGTACACCAAGAAGACTATCGTCTCAACATAAATAAACACGACTGCTTCCAATAGCCCCGTGAAGAAGCTGAAAAAGTTGTTTCTACCATGCCTCCTATACTTAGGGGCAACTTTCTGGGGCAATGGAGACAAGGATACGCGGGGGGGACTGCTTTGTGTTACTGTGCCAAAGTAGTTCCCAGTAGTGCAGTGCAAGGGCCCGGGCCGGGGTCGGACTTGAACGAAAATTTTTTCGGGCCGTGCTGGTCTGATCCGGCCCGGGCAGTTCCTGAGGCCCAGCTATCCCGTGCAGCAAATTCTAAACTTTTGGCAAGACAAAGTTTTGTTGTTGATGTTTCAGGTAAAGTGAAAACAAAAAAGGGAGTGCTAATTCACTACGGCGCCATTAAAAGATATGATAAAAGGAGATTGCACTTTGAAAGCCTTCACATCAATAAAACCAGCGTCTGGGTGCTATCAGCTTATTCAGAGAGCGGGCAGAAAATGAGGGCACTCCAGCCACTGACTGCAACATGATTGTATTTTCTCTCTCCTTTTCAAAAACTAAAACAAACAGAACCAATGTGACCAGGATTTCGAAGTGTTTGCAGTGTGAAGAACCAATATTCTAAGCAGAGGCCATGATTTTTTCGCGCAAGAATTTCTTTAGAGCCATGACTAAAGCCAACAAACAAAAGAAGCCCAGATAAAATCATGCTGCCAATGTAACTATACGGAAAGACAAAAATCAAATGGTGCAACCGGATGCATTGACTGGTTAAATTTCAGCAAGAAATGGAAGCACGAAAGGTGCAATATCTGTTGAAGAATCGCAATAATAAAAAAATCCACTTACTCCGAATCATTTAGGGTATCCTCGTGTGTGCCTTGATTTCGAAGACTGGCAAATGAAGTTACACGACTAGCGAAAATAAAGCTTCTAAGTGAGGATAAGTTGTACAAAGTTCAATGCAAGTTTAAAGAAAATATAAATCTAAAGTAGTTGTATTCGCTTTGTGCTTACGCTTTTTAGGGTAACAGCAAACAAGTTCATGTTAATATCCTGTCGGAGTAGGGATGATATTTAACAAAGCCCTGCCGGACTCTGGCCGGGCTCGGGCTCATATTTTAGAAGTTTGTGGGGCTCACGCCAGGTTCGGCCTGAGATTTTAAAAAGTTTTCGGGCTCGGGACGGGCTCGGGCTCAATTTTCATAAATTGCTCGGGACCCGGCCGGGACTGCGCCATATCTCTGTCGGGGCGGGGCGGACCGGGCCTCGAAATTGCGACCCGTGCACTGCTCTAGTTCCCAGTAAACTATTTTCGGTTAAGAAACTATTTTCGGTTTCGGTTTCGGCATGACGCATACAAATTTGCTGCAGTTCGTTTTTTTCGCACGAGCTCAGTGGTTGAGTGCGCTGAACCGCATTCGGCAATGATGCATTCATACTGACGTCTCCTTCTCTACGTCTATTTTAGTCTAAGCAAAAGGGAACGCATTCACTGCAGAACTAGGACTGACCTAATATATTATAGCGTAGACGGTACCGTCGAACTCGGCACCGTTTATAAACATCGGGAATATTTCAGCACTGCAGTTTTGAGGCAGGCACTGATATTGAAACTCTTCTTCAGCCGAGAACTGGACTGCACAACGGGCATGTGGAGCGTGCTTACATAGCGCACGCTCGTTATACCCTTAGGGCAGCACGCACACAATACGGCGCGAAGTGAAATCACATATAGATCGCGCTGAGGTACGCACGCCCCAGGAAGATTCGGTTACCCGCTGCTCGGAAAGCGTATAGGGAAGCTCGCGCTGCAGAACTCATGAAACCTGCCTTCAATTCCCACCCTTACTATTCCAATGTCTTTGATGAAGAACGTGCAGGCTTTCGGTCATGTGTCGCTATATTACGTGGCCCAGGTTTCATACCTGGGGATAGCAGTTTAACTGAACTGGTCAATTTGCTTACTTACAGCATAAAGGCGTGCCAGCATCTAGACGGATGAAAAACATAACTCTGTCTAAGTACATGCACAGTTGGCGATGGTCGTAAAGTTTAAAAACAATCAGACACTAAACACGTTGCCAGTAATGTGGTCCCTGACATCGTAAAGTACATTGCATTAGCTAAATTTGCCAAATGCCAATATATCGAACCGTTGTCAGATTGGTGGTTAAGCCATCCCCTTTCCACTTTTTTAATGTGTGATCACTATCACACTTCTTGGCTCACTTGCCGAAAAAAGCACAATCTCCAGAACCCCGGAACTGGTTTCTATCAGCAGAATTTCAATTGGCTTCCAAACGAGGCATCAGAATACGGATTGGCTGCGTGTAGCCGGGAACTCCTCATCAACTTTCCAATTGGCTGCGACATCCTCGTTTCTTTGTCATTTACATAGATCTTGTAGGAGCATGGCTGGATTTAGATTAAAACATAGTTGACTGATATTCATGGCTGTAAATTTGATATCGGCCTCACCTTGCACTTACTTTTTTCCATGCCCAACACATGGGTTGACCAGTGATGGTCCTGCACGTCCAATTTAACGATTTTCATTTGGCGGCAACGTGACACCCCACAATCGCTAAAGTGCTCCAAACTTTCGCAAAAAACGTGCAATTATGTGTCTATGGAGGGGATCCACACACACAATTCCAGAACCAGCCCTATTGGTTGATAGAAGGGTTTAACGCACCAATGTTTCATATGCGATGAGGCGCGCCCTAGCGGAGGGCTTCGGATTTATTTTGACCAGCTGGGGTTCTTTAACGTGCGCCGAAATCTCGCACACACGGGCGTTTTTGCTTTTCGCCTTCATCAGAACAGTGGCCGCCGTGGCCGGAATCGAACCCACGGCCTTGTGTTAAGCAGCGCTACGCCTTAGCCACTGAGCCACCGTGGCGGGTCCAGAACCAGCACTAAAAATTCGACACTCCGGGTTGCCACCGCTAGTTGAAACCAGTTTGACATCAGTACATCGTGAGCATTAGTCAGCAGGAATAATGTCTGCTACATAAAAAATTGAAGCAGAACAAAGAATGTTTTTGTTATTGTTTTATTTCCTCCATAATCAGCTGGGCAAAATCTGAAAGTCGCTCCGAGTAGTCACACAAACACCAACATATACACGAACCCCAGTCACCGGAGAAAACCTTTCAAACCATTGCCCCATCATTGAAGCGAACTTGAGCACTGAAAGACAAGCAGCCACATATCTGGCTCTGTTTCCGACCCTGGTAGCAGTTATTCGCAGTCACTGACTACGGTGTACAGAAATTTATTCGCGATCAATGTTAAAACAACATAGATGTTCCAGACATTGTAACACAAACATGACAAGGTAACACTGCTTATCCCCATGTCAGTGAACATTTCTGTAAATTCTACTTCATGAGAGCATGCCGTTACCTTTCGAGTGTTCTACCTCATATCCCAAGGCCTCGAGAAGCTAGTATATTTACAAAAGATAAGGCTCGTAGCAGGGAAACCTACAGCGTTTCGACATCTGAAAGTGAGGCATCGACGATTCGTATTACGCCTCGCCATTTAACCCTTTAAATACGTACTTAAAATATATTATTTTTTTTTCATAAGAAACTTTATTCCTTAAACACGAAGTATGTAAAAAAAAACTGTTTGGACCGTTAGCTGCAAAGGCTAGGGGCCGGTCCAATATAAAATTACCATCAATTCACAAGCAATTCACAAATACTTTAGCGGCACAGCGTGGAGGGCTCAAGAAAAATTGATATTTACACAAGGTTACACGTCATACAACGCATATTTTACGCATTCACGGATTGACACATCAAATCGAACAAAGAAATATTGACACTGAAAAGATGATTCACATAGCAAGAGTTTCGGATAAAGTTTCACTAGACTTGTAATGCTGTTTAGTGGCCATTTAAAAATTCCTCGCTGTTTTCACCTCTATCGGAAGTTCGTCCCCTATTTTGACTCCACTGAACTCAATCAGGCGTTCACTATATACATTGTTACATTTGGGAAGGTTGAAATTGAAATTGGAGGCTTGTCTTGTACTATGAGAGGGTAAGGTGAAAAGGCTTAACGCAAAGGGAGAATTGGTGTTTATTACATTGTTGATCACTAGTGAAATTTTGTAATTGCGCAAGGACCAAAACGACAATACGCCATTATCCCAGAAAACGTTGTTCCTGAAAAGACTTGATTCAGTTGTCAACGCAGTCAATGCTCGTTCTTGCACATGAATTAAAGGTCATAGGTAAGTTTAATAGGTTTGCCCATAAGATTCACAACAATAACTGATATGTGAATGACAGAAAGCATAGTTGAGGGAGCGTCGCGCATCGCACGGAAAATAATATCTCGCCTTAAAGAGCGCGTGACAACCGAAAGCTACTTTCTTGCATACCCTATTAATCAGGTTCTTTCTAGTGTAAATGACAGTCAAAAATAACTCCTAGGTATTAGAAATGCGAGACTTGCCGTATTAATGAGTTGCCACGAGTAAGTGCAAAAGAATTGTTGGTGGTCTTTTACCTAGAGTGAAAAATGACGCACTTAGTTTTGTCTACATTAAGTGTTAAGCGGTTTTCAAAAAACCAAGACAAGTTTTTCAGCTCACTGGTTATTTTGGTTTGAATTACCTGAAGAGATGGTCCAGAAACAAAAAGAGCGGCATCATCTGCATACATTATTAACTGTGAGGAGTGAAGAGCCTTTGGGAGATCGTTTATATAAAGTGAGAACAATATGACACCCATAGGAGAGCCCTGTGCTACACCGCAAGTTATCTCTTTACCGTCCGACAAAAAACATTTTTAAGTACCCTTTGCTTCCGGCAGGATAAATAACTATGAAAGAATTTAAGGGAGCTCTCTGTAAAGCCATAACTTTCCAATTTGTGCAGCAAGATGGGATGATAAACTGTGTCGAATGCCTTTTTAATATCCTGGAAAACAACGACAGATATGTTATTTTGATGCATTGCAGAATTAAGAGCCTGCAATAAAGTAAGTACGGCTGTTGAAGTAGATCTGTTTTCTAAAAAACCGTGCTGATTAGGTGTAATAATATCATTTTCTTTAGGAATTTTTAAGCTGTTGCGCAATTAATTTTCCGAAGAGAGCGTTCAGTGCACTCAGTACTGATATCGGCCTATAACTACCTGGTTCCTTTGGATCTCCATCTATGTATATGGGGAACACTTTTGCAACTTTGGGTACATCACGGTAACAGCTATTTCCAAGGGAATTGTTGAACAGGCGACATAAATAAGGACCAATGATATCAATGTTTTCATTTATAAACCGCATCTGGATGCCATCGAGACCCGATGCTTTATTTACTGCCATTTTACTGACACTGGCTCTTAAATCTTCCACATAAATTTCTTGGAAACGGAAGTTCTTATATACAGTTCTGGGTGCAGGTGTAGTTGATAACTGCAAAGGAAATTGCCGGGTGAGGCCAGAGCCAACATCAATGAAGTAATCGTTAAAATTAGTCGCAACGTGCGGGGAGATATTATAGGGTGTGACATTGTTTTGTCGGTCTATTCCAATTACGTGTTTGACTATCTTCCATTGCCGTTTCGTGTCACCTTTGTTTTGTGTAACCATTTTTGCGTAATACAGTTTTTTCGATTTTCTAATCATTGCTACTGACTTGTTTCTGTAATACTGAGACTGCTTTCGGTAATACTCATTTGTTTTTTTTTCTTTTGCATCCGTTGTAGTACGAATCCTTACTATTCAGAACAGCAAGTATATTACGAGTTATCCACGGGCACACAGGATCTCCATAATTACGCTTGACGTATTCGCGTGTAAATTGGGTAATTACATTTATTATTTATTTTTTTATTTTTTTTTTATTTCATACTGCGGACCATTGAAGGTCCATGCAGGGTGGGTAATTACATTATATTCAAAGCCAGAAATACAATGGAACATGAATACAGTGAAATAGATGTAGAAACGAACGTCACATCGAATGAAATATATGGCCTGTAAGAGAATCTTAAGTAAAGCAAAGCAACAGACATCATTTTGAACGAGATGCGGGCTCTGTAAGAGAATTCTAATCAGCTATTGTACGAGCAAAGGAAGATAATTTAAATGTGTCGGTTCTAGCGAAATAGGGCGTTAGTGAATGAGGGTGGTGATGGCGCGAAGGTGGTGTCATTAGGGGGGATAGATACGGAGTGGCGTCAATGGCCATTTGTTTGTTGACGAGTTGCGCGAGAAAATCTAGGCAAAATTGTTTCCTCCGAAGTTGGAATAGAGGGATATGGTTAGCTTGCATAAGGTCAGAGAGTTAATCAAGTGGGGAAAATTTAGAGAAAACGAATCTAAGGGTTTTTCTTTGAATCTTTTCGAGTTTATTAATGTTAGCATCAGTGAACGGATCCCATACAATGCATGCATATTCACGTTTAGGGCGAATACGTGAGAAATAAGCAAGTAATTTAACGTTTGGAGGTGTTTTACGGAGTTTTTGCCTCTAGAAACATAGCTTTCGCAGAGCAGAAGAGCAGACATTGTCAATATCGGAATTCCAGGATAGATTGTCGGTAAGTGTTAGGCCTAGATACTTGTGGTTGGTGACTTGTGTTAAAAGAGAACACCTTAGTGTGTGTGGGAAAGGAATGGGCGTTTTCTTACAAGTTATGCGAAGAACGACGGATTAATCATTGTTAAGCAACATTCCCCACTCCCTGCACCACTCATTGATATTATTTAGGCTTGCTTGGAGGTGACCTTGATCATTGGAACAGGAAATACTTTTGAACAAGACACAATCATCCGCGCACAATCGAATGTTAACACCAGGCAACACGAAATACACAATATCATTAATATGCAATAAATTTGTGATGTAAGAAACAAAATTTTCAAATTCAATGTGTACATTGTCACTATCCAGGTTTTTAAATTATCACGCTCAAGTAGTTTTCTAACGCTCACATAATCGATACGATAAGTTCGCATCGAGTGTCTTTGAAAAAGCTGTATCATACAGTCTTGTGGTAAAAACATAAATATCGGGCAATGATCGGCAACGACAACATCGCACACACAGGGTCGCAGATTTATATTTAAATTGCACAACGAATTATGGATGAGAGATTCGGTTTGACTGGTAATTCGAGTTGGGGAGTTCCTGACGTTTTTTAAATTGAATGACTGCAAAAGGAAGACATAGTCACTACAATCGTCCGATAAAAGATCAATGTTAAAATCACCGCAGACTACGATGGGATTGTTGGTTGTCGCATATGACATCAACATGGTTTTTCTTTCAGAAACGAATTTTTGCACTTTAGAAAGTGGCGGACGATAAATAACACCAATTAGGAGGACACACTGCAACTTTACGAAAATGGCTTCAGTTGCGTCACTGATGGGTTTCTTAACTTCAGAAGCGCGAAAGGCAACTCCAGCTTTGATAAACAACGCTACGCCACCGCCGCGTGTAGGGCTGCACCTAGCCAGCGATAGCATTTTGCAGCCTGGTATAAAATCAGATTCCCCTGCCTTCAACCATTGCTTCAACCTTCAGCCGAGACGATTTTTTGCTGCATCAATCTACCCTCTGTAGTCGAAAACCCCAAGAAAACAAGAGGAAGTGAGTACAAACGATTACCTCACTTACAATATAGAAGTGATAGTAGTATATGTTTTCGAGATGACTGAAACCTTAAAAATTATAGTAATCTCAACAATGCATTTCGGGACGTCATCACTACCATCTTGCTGTTCATGACAAAAATTATTCCAGTCTTTCCATTTCATTCACAGGTAACTGTTGTTTGCAAAGGCTGTTTATAACCTCCTGGGTTGAAATCAAACTTTCTCATTGCATTTTTTTCTGGGTGAAACAGTATACATGACGTGCCACTCCTCACTGCTTGCTACCAGAGTTCATCCTCAGATTCCATTTTATGCATTACAAAGGTACAGCGAGTGCATCTTATCTGCCACCCACAACCGACAATCTGAAGAGTAATTCGCAATATGACAACAAGCACTCCTCATGAAAGCCTGGTGCGGCACCAATCCAGCACCGTATGAGCAGCTACCTCTCAAGTTGCTGGGCATCAGAAAGGTAAACAAACTGTCCGGTAAGTTGTTGCACATAAGCAGCACCACGTAAATCAATAGAGCGCACTTCCAAGCTTCTGGCCACCAGAAAGGCAAATAAAATACCGCCTCACTTGCTACGCAGGGCCAGAACCACGTATTTAACAGAGCCTACTTTCAAGCTGCTGGGCATTGTAAAGGTAAACATGGGGTTCTGTAAGTTGCCACACAAAAGCAGGACGACATAAACCAACAGTGTACTTCCAAGCTTCCGGTCACCAGAACCATAACTAAAGCACCTCGTTGTACGAGAAGTTGTACGACCCAGGGAGCGTGATCATTAGACCAATGCCACCCAGGGAAGGTTTCAAGGCCTGGTTTCTTGCGGGCCTACGTCCCCACCCGTCAGGGATAGTGGGCAGGGATCTCACGCCGCACGGCTGTCGCTGCGGAGGGAATGGTCACTGAACTGAACTCGTGAATGCGGGAGAACGAGTTTTACCACAGCAAGCATGGACACGCACAGTTCACGTCAGTGACGGGAACAACATGTCCAACATCTTTCCTTTTTCCAGCACTCATTCGAGTCTAATTTGCAGCTAAAACTTATGGTCAGTGGTACGAGTGTGCTGTGGGTAAAAGTGACCTTCTATGTGAAGTGAAGTGCACCGTGAAAAAGGTCGCGCAAATGCTATGTGCTTCACTGAAACGATTCGGGACAAAGAGTGCACGTATTGGGCCGGTGTAAAAGCGAAAGACACAGGCATCCTGAGGGATAGCTTGTCCATATAAGAATACAAAGGTACGAACAATTTGCAGTGTGTTAAGGACCTATTTGAACGTTAAGATTTCGGCTTGAGGAGTTGTAATTGGTGTTATTATTTCTTGCAGTAAATACTGTAGCTGTAGTAACTGGCTTTCACGTTAGTGCAGATACTTTTTTGTGCGTAGGAGCGGAATTTCAACACGGGTGACATTCTTTGTAAAGCCAGTCATGTCGACGAGGCAACCTGCCGAACAGTCACAGCGCCAATTACCGGAATACGTCTTCTGGAAGCACATATTCTCTGTCATATACGAGCTATACTTGTGCAACAAAGAAGACGAGAGAACCCTGCGGCAAAACGAAGACAGTTAGAATTTACCTCCCCAAAGATACAGCTCGCCTAGTAAGTTCTGACTGCTTGTAAAGAGGGGGAAGCCGAGAAGATTTGTTGCACAAATAATTTTATGGTATGCGTCTGAACCCTGCAGTTTTATTTCCGGCTCACTTTCGAAATTTGTGCTACACATTACTGGCAATGAAGTGCCCAACATGAAACACTCGGTTGTCATGGTTGTCAGGGCTGAGAGTCTACGTACGACATACGACTGCAGGTTAACGCGGTAGAGGCAAAGGATATAGCCCAGCCAGGCTATGCGCCAGGTGGCGCATAAGTGACAGGCTACGCAGTACACGTTGCCCTGAAGCGGTTGAAGGTCGAGAGGTGTCAATATGCTCTGACCATAAAGAATATAAGCAAGGTTTTGTGAACATATTTGTAGTACGAGCCTCTTTATTGAGTTTGACAGGGGTTAACGCTGGGGCCCACAACTATATTGTCACGAAGTCAAAGACGCGCAGTTGACTTGAAAAAACGGGTTTATTGGAGCGAACTTGTGCTCCCCTAACAACTCAATGAATACACAGCCGGTGAGACAGCTGTAAAAAAAGTGACGGGCATCGGCGAGCGTCGTAGAGTGGAATGGAATGCCACGGCGTTTGCTCTGCAGGCTTTTTATCTTTAGGCGCGGCTGTTTCTCGCACCATGGATTTACAGCCAGAACAAAAAATATTATTCTAGGCTGTTCACGTTAGTTCGGAACACTCTCCCTGGCAGGAGAGATAACACATGTGGCATATAAAGAAAGAATGGAACACTCGCTTCCCTTGGCAGACAGATAACATGTATGTCTGTCCGTCTGTCTGTCTGTGACTCGATTCAGCAAACCGGCCAAAGCAAAACAATGCCTGCGCAATAGTCTTATATAGTCACAGCTAAATCTACCCGTCTATGTCCGGTGTAAGGTTTATACTTGTCAACATTGTTGAAGAAGAACAAGACATCACGCAAATATGAGACAACAAATCAATACAGAAGTGATATTTGCAGAGTTCCTTTGTAAAAAAGTCAAACATGCTTGACTTTTGCGAAATTAAATACTTTATCAACTGCAGAAAAAGAATTCACCCCGCCGTCGCCTGCTGTCGGCCGCGCCACTATAGCTTCTGGCGCCATTATAAGAAATCAACCAGCAACAGTTACGCAAGGTTCCACTAGATAGGTTCCACGTTCTGCTTGCAACGCACGTGGAATAAGGAAACGCGGTTATATAAACGTTGAAGTAGGGCGCTTCGATTAACGCGCGTCTTCGCCGTACGGCAGCGTTCGCATCGAGACACCCGGTTTGGAGCAGTGGAACGCGGGAAATTTAAAATGATTTAAGCAAACCTTTGGCGTCTTTACCTTGGGAGGAGCGTGACGCAAGATGAACAACATGAGAGGTGAGCGGGAAAGCGAAGGGAGGCATTTATTTCGCAAAAGCCGATAAAGACTATCGTCTTTTGACGACATTTGCAACGAAAGTAGCAGATACGCGGCCAATTTTTTTTTACAGTGAAACAATTGTAATTGTACTAGGTTGCTTTTAGTAATGTGTGGAATGCTGTCAGGAATTTCAGCCGCCAGCGCAATAAAAAGTGTGCGGCGAACAAAACCAGTGTCGTAAACTGAACCCCAGACACTGGTTTAAAAGAATGTTTCGTACGCAAAAAAAATCGTGTAAGTGATGCATCATTTCTCTTCTAGTAATTCGTAAAGGCAAAAGCGGGCCGCTGCCGCGGAAAGCATTGACATCACATTGCGTCTGCACCATGCTTGCGTGCGGCGTCCCTGAGCCATTCGAGCAGCGCCACATCACTGTTCCAGCCCGGCCTTCGAAAGCTTCTACAGGTGGCCTTGATTGGCCGCCTTTCAGAAAAGGAGACACCTGGCTCTGAGAAAGGGTGACGCAGCGATTCCAGCTGTTTGAAGTCACACAGGGCGCGGCCACCAAGGTAAAAAAATTTTTGGCATAAAATATTCAAACTGTATAAAGAGAACCTTGCCTTCTCACATGATTAAAAGCCTCTAAGCATCTCCAGTGTTTTTTAACTACCGCTAAAATCCCCCGTTTGACACTACAAATAACATAGGTAAACTGCATAAATCACTACTTATTTTTTTTCAACTTTGTTGATTTTTGTATAATAAATGTTATTTTTTAAAACATTGCAAATGTGAAAATTATTAGCAATTGTTTTGCACTCTATTTTTTCACAAAAAGTGCAGACTTTTTAACTGTTTTTACTGGCCTTTGTATTATTGCTGGGAGACAACGTTTTATGTAATATTAATAATTTTTATGTATAAATTGCAACCCTACACAACCTCGAACATACGGTATTTTTATATGTAGATTGTTTTGCTTAGAATACACAAAGTAATATAATGGAGCTGCGAACCTCTCATGGTGCTTGTAGGATACCAGTTACCCTATCTATTATGGGCGTCTATTTAAAGCTGGCACTTTGTAATGTGGAACACGCATTTCCGAAAACTTTGCTTAGTGAATATGTGGAGGGCAAATTTTTGAACGTATGCAAATGACTTGCAGCACGCATGTTATGAGAAAAAAACACGCAGGGCAAAAACACAACCCTTCCATTAGTCGTACTTGTTGCTAAACCAAGGGGAGATTCCATACCAAATGGCGACAAAAACATAAAACGAACATGTGGTCGTGTCCAAAAACGTTTGCCGGTAAACGAAAGAAACTCGGCAAGAAGTAGGAGTAGCTTGAGCCCAACTCGGCTGTTTAAAAGTGCCACTAGCATTACGAAGTGCTCCTCGAGCGGAGGAATTACCGCCCAATATACATGGTGAAGAAAAACACTTGCTTCACGCCATTTGTAACACCGCCGGTTAATGTAGGAGATGGGAAAACGACGAGGGGAAAACACGGTCCCGGACTGGCTGCCATGGCTTGTATCGCCGAGATGGGCATGTACGATAACTTTTATAAGGTTAAACACAGGCAATTCAGATACCTCAGTTGTAGTAATATTAATATGCGCCCATCCGCAAGATCGGCGAGTGAGGAACGGGCGGTATCAAAACGAGGGCCTCTAACACTATAAGCAGCAGTCATACGAATGTATTGAGAGCCCAGTTTAAGAGCCTTGTTTTTGCACATATTCGTCGTATATGGGGATACATTGGTTCTGCTTCCGGCTGCGCTTGCTTGCGAAAGCAGAATGTCGAGCTCCGTCCAACGACCGGCTTCGGCGGGCATATCGGGCCGCGGTAACGGGATCACTGCTCAGGGGTCCGAAGGCTATCGAGTCGTTCTGCCCCAGTTTCAAACAGGCCAGTGGTGCTAAACTCGATTTTCTTGAATGCCGACAAGCGTGCACGTCCGTACTGAGTCGAGGATTTTCAAGATACCCTGACTCGTCCGGCACTGCTCCCCGATGATTGGTGCGGCCATTTATGTCGCGCTACTACGTCTGTGTCTCTCACGCGGTGGGTTTATCTGGGCGTTGTGCGCTACAAATACGGCAAAGTATAGGGGCGACACCAAAGACCGTCACCGTGTCGGATTCAGGACGGTTTGTTGTGTGTAACTCCTAGTTTAGTTTAGACGAATGTCGCGCTATTTGTGTATACTCAACCACCTAAGTCGCTGAAAGGAAACTGTATTTGGGAAAATCCGCAGTGGTGTAATAGAAAAAGGCAAGTTTTTTAAAGGGCGCCTTTAATTGCGTGTGTTCCACAGCGACAGAAGTAGCTCATCCACTTTTAGGCATGGAAGTATGGTGGCACTAAGTGATATAGCCGCCTACTTTGCACTAGACGATGTAGCAGGTAGCATGAGTAATACTGTTGCCGTTTGCTACGCACACTTTCAAGGTCATAGGCACGCGCGTCCAGATAGGGTGTATTTATATCTTGATCTTCTGCCCCAGTGTCAAGAATATCAAGTGAATTCTGTCTCGTCCAGCGATCACTGCATGGTATCATTAACGCTTGGCAGGATCGCTAAGCGGCGAAGGGCGTTTTGTTGGAGCTTGTAGAAAAAATGTATAAGGTACGAGAAGACGAAGTATTCTCGGAGGAAACTATCAAATTCGGACAGAAAGGTTTTAGCGAAGAAGGCCACGCAAACATGAGGTGTAAATGGGAGAATTTATACGAGACGTAACAATAAAAGATCGGGCACACTTAACATGGCGGCAAGTGTATGAAGCTTTGCTACGAAGTAGCCTTGATGTTTGTGCCAAGGTGGAGTGCAACTCCGTCGAAACGT
Organism: Haemaphysalis longicornis; assembly: GCF_048455015.1. NCBI lineage: Eukaryota > Metazoa > Arthropoda > Arachnida > Ixodida > Ixodidae > Haemaphysalis > Haemaphysalis longicornis. The sequence goes on along the minus strand of NW_027526257.1, from coordinate 121,734 downwards.
AGAAGGATGATTTTCGAACACTGAAGGCCCAGCTCGAGGAATCCGATAAGGATAAATATCATAGTGCGCTTGTATGCGCCAGAGCTGAACGGTACCTGCTTGGTGATGGGCTGGCTAAAAGGCGCTCAGCTCTGAGAAAAGGTATGCACATAAACATCATCACGCATAGAAATTGATTTACAGTTGATGAAGTTAGCAGGGTTCTTGACGAGCTGAGCCCAGGAAAGACTCCGGGTCCTGATGGAGTGACCGCAGCTTTTTATAAAAAAGTTTAAGGATAAGATAAGCCCCGTTTTACGGAACGTGTCCACCGAGTCGTACAAAACTGTAGTGCGACCACCTTAATTTCTTATGTCACATACAGTGTTTATACTCAAATGAGAGGACGAAAACAAACAGGCATATTTCTGCGTATCGCCAAATCAGTTTGGCAAACGTCGATTACAAGGTGTTAATGAAAATATTAGCTAGTCGTTTACAGTCTCTAATAAAAGATATTGTGGGGCCACACCGATCCTGTGGAAGAAAGGGGCTGTCATAGTGGCAAATACTTATACTGCCAGAAATGTTCTCGAATGTTGTGACAGTATTCAGTGTGCTTTGGTCATGCTACATATAAACCTGACAAAAGTATTGGACCAGGTATACCATTAATGTCTGTTAGAAATGTTACAGAATAAGAACGTAGGTTCTGTTCGTGAGGGAGTGCGCATAGCCTACAATGGGTGTTGTACTCACGTTGTTGTAAAGAAAACGTACGCAAACTCATTCAAATTCAACAAACTGTGCGTAGAATTTTCAATTGTCACCGTTGCTTTTTTAGTTGTACATGGAACCCTTTTTTTAAGTATCGTAAGAAGTGAGAGAATCAACGGTTGTCGGTTAAAGTCCTGTGAAGTGCGACTGCAAGCCTATGCCGCTGGCATGGCTATTGTTTCGTTGACAGGAGCAGCGTAAGTGCTTCTGTAAACATTTCGAAAAGGTTTTATAAATGTAGTGCAGGTGAAGTCAACTGGCAAAAATGCTTGGTCTTCCGCCACGGGGAATGGAATGCAGGCCAAGTGTGTTTGAATGTAATGGCTGACAAACGATGCCAGCCAAGTACTTGTGAGTGCCCTTAAAATACTGTGAATATACAGACACCTATTTTCGCAGACAGACTGCTGAACTACGCGAAAAAGCGGCGAAATGGAAATGCAGTGGCCTGTCCATGTTCACAAGGGCATCAGTGCGCAACGTCTTTCTAATAGGCAAAATATGGTATGCGCTTCAGGTGCTGCAGTGTTCTAGGGATAATGTACATGCCTTGCACCGGGTGTTCGCACAACTCAACTGGGAATCGGCCTGGGAGAGAACAAGCCTCACGAACCTCTTTTTGTGCGTCAGTGGGGTTGTCTTTCTTTGTGTCATTTGTTTTTCCGGCAAGTCTCCAATTCCTTTTTCTTCCTAAGTGAAGTGAATGATTACTTCTTGCCCACGGTGTGTCAGCCGAAGTAGTCCAGGGCATTGCGGGAATTTGTTATTAAATCTGCACACATTTCTGTAGGAGGAATTAAGGGCTATTTCCGTGAAATTGTTCACGCGCCCCGGTTTTTGCGTGCACGTTTCAGTTTAGAGTACTTATCAAGCGTTGCACGGAGAAGGTTGTGCTGTGTTTTGGTTGACATCGTGCTACCTTTGCCGTTGTACAGGCCAATGGATCGTGCGCGGCGTGGACAGGACGTGCTAGAACGTGCAGAAGATATGGCAGTGCCGATTTGGGTTAAGTCTTTCTGTTTTAAACTTCACGTGGGTGTCCTTCTAGTAAAAACTTGGCAGGAAGAGAAGCGTTTATAACATCCATTCAGGGTTGACTGCTACCCGTGTAAAAAAATGGCTCCAATTTACCCTGCGAAGGTACTTATAAAGCAAAGCTTTAAACGACAGCCACAATAATTTCCCAGGCGCCGTTACTTGAATTCACACACGTGGCCCTACAAAGAGTAAACCAAAGAGTCTGCCAGCCGTTGCCTGGAAATCGCGGGGACGGCTTCCCGAACGCAGGAACCCCTGGCACGGCCGGGCTACAGCGGGGGCGCCCACCGCTCTAGCCCGGCCGTGCGTCGGCGGAAAGAAACGTAGAGGAGCGTATTTTTAAAGGTGAGACAGCAGAACCTAGCAATCCCGATGTGCTAGATCGGCGCTACACCACCGCGCGACACAAGAGCACACACCGCAACAATTTGGCATGTGAGCTTAGTTATTTCTATTTATCCTATTTAAACCAGTTCTAGCAAGTTTGAGAATTCCGAGGAAGCCGAGGGAACATATTATTCGCTATTTATCAGACCCGGTTGCTCCCTTCGCATTTTGTAATACCTGTTAAAATCCAAACTAATTGGTATTCACCAATTTAGAAACATGGAGTCTCATTCCTGGGAAGCAGTGCGCAAAAGGTAGTGTTTCTCTAGCGGCCATCTGCCTCTATGTGGTCTCTACATTTTGTTTTCCTGCTCTGCAAAGCAATCCTTAACGTATCTTTGCTGTACGCTCAGTTAATTTCGTTGAGTCCGGTTTACCCAGCAGGTGCTGCCGAAAACGTTAATCATGCCGTCCGAAGAAAGTTCGAAATGGACGCGAATTAGCGCCAAAACAGGACCACTGTCGGCAAAGCAGGCGACAAAGCCTTCCCGCCGACATGGCCGCCGGTGCGATCAGTCAACAGCGTGCGGGGAACGCCGCCGGCAGGTGAGTGTGGGGAATGCCGCGGGGAACGCCGGTGCGGATAACGCCACGCTATCTACACTGTGGTCCGTGCGTGAAAGACACCCTTCTCAAGTTCAGCCGCGTTGGGAGTTTATTGTCCCGCACGCCTCGACAAGCCCTGGCAGGTAGAGATAGAAAGCTTTGCTTTAAAAACCCCAGACAGTAGAATATGTGTTGCTCGAGTGTTAGCACGTACTTTTTTTTCTAAGACGTGCTTCAGCGGGCCCTGAAAATGGACTTCCCTCTGGACGCACATGGGATCAGGTTCCTACCCATTGAGAGGGAAAACGGGGTACCGTATTACCTCGTGATGATCCTCTGGCGTCTACGGCATTTGGAAGGCACGTAGGGTGATTCGTCATCGTCACGTTGATGCTAGACGCTCAAAAGAGTGTTTCGCGGATTCTATGCGAAATATGATCAAAGTCTGGAGGGCACAACCTGACCCTCCAGGGTGGCTGCCCTCGATGGAGACTAACGGACCTCGAGCAATTTTAGCCGCTTTTTGCTAGCACGGTTTTCGCTAGCGGTTTTTATCGTTGTAGTGTTTTCTTTCTTTGGTTCAAATGCTGTTTAAAACTAAAAGTATGGGGTAGATTTGAGGTTGAAATTGCCAGATTCTAGTTCTTGTTGTCCCTGGTCCGAATCTCACCGGGGACGTTTTTTTCTTCTGCTTTCGCGTTTTCGAGAACTGAAAACAAATGTTTCAGCAAAAGAAACGCCCCCTCACCATGCAGAATCGTCAAATGACGTACAACGCAAGTGGGAAGCTCCTTCACTGGGTCTGGGCCACCTGGGCCACCACTTATTCTGGGCACAGAAGTAATTGAGAGCAACCCAGCGGGGCGTGGCGGGGCGCGCCGTTTCTTCGCCATATGCAGTTCAGCCCGACGAACATGCGGCACCCTGCCGCAGGAGATTTTCCTCCGCGCGAATTGTCGTGAAAGATAGCTCTATGTATACTGGCCCTTAAGCATCCGGGCAATCTCTGAGGCAAAGCATGTGTGAGCAAATCCACCCAAAGCACGTGTGGTGGAAGGAAGCACTTGCATGCTCGCTGGGCTCACTGCCCATTCCGCAAAGTTGAAAATGCACGTTGGATACCGCCGCGCCCTGCGGGCCGCGCTCGAAGTGCAGCGAGCTCGCCGAGCCGCCGCGATTCGCGGAAGCAAGAAAAGAAAGAAAACACCAAAAAAGGTGACCATATGACTTTAAAGGTCATGTGGCTTCCTTCGTACTTTGCCTACTCTGCGTTTCAAGCAAGAAAAATGATCTCGCTCTACCACTGTCTGACGGTGTTTCTGCTCCGTTTCGACAACCGAAACACGACGGCTCAGAAGAGAGCACTTTCAGAGTGCTTTTGAGTTCGCCATTTTTTGGACACCCGCACATGTGGTTTGTAAAGGACGCACGACATGCCTAAAAAGGTGTCGAAATTGTTTTCCACGATCTCGCTGCATGGTGATTCAGCCAGTTTCGGACGCCTAGAAATAGCTATGCAGCCCATGTGATGTTCGCCTAAATGACCTCGGTCACCCATAAAACGCAAATTATTTAAACGTGTGTTTCCGCACAAAAAAGGTAAAAAGAGGGCCATGCGCCTGGTTTGACTACATTTCCCATGGTTACGAATGAGCGTAGTTTCTTGTTTCATTTTCCCTTTATGGTAGAACTAAAACGACGACGCCGATATATCAGTCGAAATTCTATCCTTCCTGTCGGCTCTTCTCGAAAAGACATACAATGACTGGGAAGTTGTTGAGCTTCGAGAAGCCTGCTACAGTGATTCGTTTTTCGGTATGCGTATTTATTACACAGCTACCGGGTTCTGGTCTACTAATGGAATATAAAACAATTCCAGATAACCCAAAACAATGTCTGCGCTTGCAGCACCACTTTGGCCCTAACAAAAGAGCTCCCCTTTCCGCAGTACGTATTTTCACAGAGGACATATTGCAGTAGTATGGCTGACCAAACATTCACCGATTTTAAAGATAGGCGCTGTGTTTTTGCAGAAGGCTTTCCCATCTTAAAAGGTATAGCTGATTTTTATTCTTTGCGACAGCGAAATTAACGCTGACGCAAATTTACTGAGCAGCCAAACAGCAAAATGTGGACTATCTGCGAATTGGCTCTGGCTGTTCAGGCTCTAGGTGAATTACATCCGCTTTCTCTCGTGTTTCTTCACAACGCAATTCGCTTTCAATACTAATCACCGTAACAAGTTCGCTGCAATAAACAGGCTTTCCTTCAAGACAACTGCGCCTTCTCTGACGTCGTGACGTCTGGTGAGGTGCGGGGTACATGAACCCTAAGTCCTCGTCAATCCGACAAGCAAGCCCTACCCGTGTCAGCCGCCGAGAGCAAGGTCTACAGCCAGAGTTTGGACTGTTTCTGGATAAAGTGAAGAAAGAAGACGTCGCAAAAACCACCATGATCAACGCAGGCACCATGACAAGCGAATCCAATCCTGTCCTCGTTCTTGAGCAACCCAGGGAGACACCATCATTGCATGGGTCGCCTGCGGAGGACCCCGAAGACTGGTTGGAGCAGGTCGAACGGGTCAGGCTGTTGAACCGATGAGACGACGCGGAGACACCGAGGCAAGCGTTCATTTACCTTTAGGACTCAGCACGGATCTGGTTCGAATACCACGAGAGCTCCCTAGAGTCTTGGAACGATTTCAGAACAAAATTTTTAACGACGTTCACTCGGTTGTGGGGAAGGAGCGGGCCGAAGTATTGCTGCAGACGCGGACACAACAATTTAACAAAAAACATTGTTGTGTTCGTCGAGGAGATGAAGAGGCTCTTCATGCGTGGTGACCCTTGCATGGCGGAAGAAAAGAAGTTACGCTTCTTGATGTGCGGTGTGAAGGAGGAACTGTTTTCTGGACTTGTCCGCAATCCACCCAAAACCGTTGCCGAATTTTTGACCGAAGCCAGCACAATGGAGAAGGCCCTCGAAATGCGTGCTAAGCAGTATGATCGCAACTTTGTTAGCGCGGCCAATGCGAACTATTTCGACAGCACGCTGATTCCTGGCGACCGCCTACGCGAGACTATCCGTGAGCTGCGGAAACTTCTCCCAACGCCGCCGCATCCCCAAGTCGCTTCCCTTACCAACGTGATTAAGGAAGAAGTGCAGCTAGCGCCTGGAACTTCAACAACGTCAGAAGCACCCCGGGAGCCGCAAGGCATGGCCTACGCGGCTGCCGTCCGTCGACCTCGCCCGCCTGACCCCTTTCGTCCCGAGGCTCCATACCGTCGTCCCCTGTCACCGGCCCGACCATCTGCGGTGCAAACCCCCGCTCCAAGGAAGAACGACGTGTGGCGAACGCCAGATAACCGGCCCTGTGCTACCACTGCGGAGAGGCCGACCACATCTACCATCGCTGGCCCTACAAGAGGCTCGGTTTGCAAGGGTTCTCCGTCGACGCACCACTCCCCGGTCCCGGCCAGCGCACTACTGAAATCGAAGATTACCTGTCCAACGCCAACCGACGTCCAGCTCGCTTCAACCGCTCGCCGTCGCCCTACCCGTACCAATCGCCGAACCACCGCAGCAACGCTGACTTCGCCTGTGGAAGGTCCCCTAGCCCACGCGGGGAAACTAAAAGGAGCAACTTCTGGAAATGAAGTTGCTCTACGGCGAAAAACCGGACACCCTCCAACGACGGAAGGACGCTCCAAAGACAGTGATTCACGACATGCCCTCATCCCGACGACCCGACCTAACCCTGACGAGACTCCCGAACACGTCGACAGCTACATGGAGCGACGCCTACCAGATGACCGAGACTGCCCCTGAGAAGACGACGACGACGCACAGTGCCCGATCGTCAACACGCACAAGCCGAAATGCGATGCCCCGACGCATTCGGAACTTGAGGAAGGCGCCATCCGACGTCAAGGTGTCCATCGACGGCTTTGATGTAGTCGCCCTCATAGACATTGGAGCCGACTACTCAGTAATGAGCCGACAATTTGCGTCTAAGCTGAAGAAAGTTATGACCAGGTGGGACGGTCCGCACATACGCAAGCAAGAGGCCATCTCGTGACGCCAAGTGGAACGTGCACATCGCGCGTCACCATAGACGGCACAACGTACCCTGTGGCGTTCGTCGTTTTGCCTAACTGCTCCCGCGACGTTATTCTCGTAATGGACTTTTTGACGGACAATGGTGCAAGAATTGATCTGCTGACCATGTCATAACTTTTTCTTCCGATCACTCCATGAGGCCGGATCCGAACCCCGAACACCGTGCTGATTTAAGGATCACCGATGATCATGTCACACTGCCACACCACGCAAGCTTGATGATTACCGCCTACTGCGAAGATGCTGTTCCTGACGTGGACGCTATCGTAGAGAGTGACCAGAGGTTGCTCCACGACCGCGGTGTCTCCGTCGCAAGAGGCATTTCGCGCTTTACGCAACGCCAGTCCGAAGTTTTGGTCACTAATTTCAGCGAGGAATACCAGCATTTCAATAGGGGCGCTGCAATTGCGTTCCTCGAACAAACGCAAGAAGCAAATGACTTGATTGCGGTGGCAGACTTTGAACGCGCACCTGAAGATACCTTCAAGCTTCCGAATCACTTCGACATAAATCCGGCGCTACCGCAAGAAGAGAGGAACAAGCTATTAGCTTTTCTGCGTCGCTACAGCGAGTGTTTTTTGTCGAACTCAAAGTTACGTCAGACATTTCTGGCGAAGCACTGGATAATTACCGAAGATGGAGCCCGACCTACCCGACAATCACCGTACCGCGTCTCGACACATGAGCGCAAAGTCATCCGCACTGAAATCGGCGACATGCTCTGCGACGACATTATACAGCCATCGAAAAGTCCGTGGGCTGCGCCGGTCGTACTCGTGAAGAATAAAGACGGCACGTTGAGGTTCTGCGTTGACTACCGGCGATTGAACAAGATCACCAAAAAGAACGTGTACCCCCTGCCACGAATCGACGACGCCCTCGACCACCTCTGCCACGAGAAGTACTTCTCATCGATGGATGTGAAGACAGGCTACTGGTAAATTCAAGTGGACGAGAGAGATCGAGAGAAGATTGCATTCATAACCCCGGATGGCCTAAACGAATTTAAGGGGATGCCGTTTGGGCTATGCAAGGCGCCAGCAGCGTTTCAAAGAGTCATGGACACTGTGCTAGCTGGCCTGAAGTGGCACACCTGCTTCGTATACCTCGACGACATTGTGGTATTCTCCCGGACTTTCGCCGAACACCTTGCAATGTTGTAGCCAGTAATTGAGGCCATTCGTACTTCGGGGTTAACTCTGAAGCCTGAAAAGTGCCGTTTCGCGTACGAGGAACTCAAGTTTTTCGGCTATGTCGTCAACGCCAAAAGACTCCTGCCTGACCCGGCGAAAACAGCAGCCATAGTGAACTTCCCAAGACCGAAAGATAAGAAGGGCGTGCGCAGATTTCTCGGACTGTGCGCATACTACTGGCGCTTCGTCACAAACTTCCCATGGACTGCAGAGCCACTAACGCGCTTGACGAAAGATAGCACCCCTTTCAGCTGGGAAAACGCCCAAGAAAAAGCATTCTGCGAGCTGCAACAATGCCGGCAAAGCCCGCCCGTGCTCCCGCATTTCTACGAAAACGCCGAAACGGAAATGCACACGGACGCCAGTGATATAGGCTTGGGTGATGTCCTCGTCCTAAAGCAAAACGGTTGCGAAAAAGTAATCTCCTATGCCAGCCGTGGTCTGTCCAAGGAAGAAAAAAACTACTCTACCTCTGAGAAAGAGTGCCTCGCGAATATATGGGCCATGGAAGACAGTTCAAGGTTGTGACAAACGACCATGCGCTGTGTTGGCTCGCCAATTTGAAGGACCCCTCTGGCCGTCTTGGGCGGTGGAGGTTGCGCCTGCAAGAGTTCGGAGTTACAATCGTCTACAAATCCGGCAGGAAACACTCGGGCACCGACTGCCTGTCCCGCATCCCCGTAGACCCACCACCACAGGACTCCGATGAAGACAGCGCGTTCTTCGGAGTCGTAACAAAGAGCGATCTAGCCACCCAACAGCGTGCCGACCCCGAGTTACGCGTCTTGATCGACTACCTGGAAGGACGCAATGTCGCCATACCTAGGACCTTCAAATGAACATTGCCAGCATTCAGCCTCAAAAACTCCGTCCTCGGGAAGAAACATTTCAGCCCCAGAACGAGAACGAATTACCTCCTTGTCATGCCTGCACATCTTCGGGACGAAATTTTGGAGGCGTGTCACGACGACCCGTCTTCCGGACATCTCGGCACAGTTCGCACCATTGGAAAAATCAAGGGGAGGTACTACCGGCCCCGCCTTACATCCGCCGTCACACCCTACGTCCGGAGCTGCCGTGACTGCCAGCGACGAAAAACGCCACCGACGAGACGCGCCGGACTTCTGCAACCGATCGCCGTCCCGTCGAGGCTCTTCCAAGAGACTGGAATGGACCTTCTGGGCCCGTTTCCTACATCCCGATCCGAGAACAAGTGGATTGTCGTAGCGACAGACTACATGACACGCTACGCGGAGGCAGCCACTCTACCGAGGGGGACTGCACAAGAAGTCGCCAGGTTTTTCATAAGAGAAGTTGTGCTGCGACATGGAGCCCCCGAAGTCCTCATCACGGACCGTGGAACGGCCTTTACTGCGGAGCTCATGCAAGGTATCTTACGCTAAAGGAACACGGATCACCGAACAACGACGACGTACCACCCCCAAACGAACGGACTAACGGAACGTTTGAACAAGAGGATTGCGGATATGCTGTCTATGTACGTCGACGTTGAACATAAGACCTGGGACAAAGTGCTCCCGTATGTCACGTTTGCGTTCAACACGGATAACCAAGAAACTACGCAGGTGACACCGGTCGAGCTCGTCTACGGAAGACGGCCGACTACAATGCTTGACGCCATGCTGCCGCACGTAGAAGATGACGACCTGAAAGCCGACGTCCAAGGATGCCTTCAGCGTGCGGAGGAGACCCGCCAGCTCGCTCGAGTTCGTATAACGAACCAGCAGCTGGTGGATGCCGGCCGCTACAACCTCTGACGCCGAGCCGCCGAGTACCACCCAGGGGATCGTGTGTGGGTTTGGACTCCCATCCCACGACGCGGACTGAGTGAGAAACTTCTGCAACGGTATTTCGGACCCTACAAGATTCCAAGAGGCGTTGGCGAACTTACCTACGAAGTGATCCCCGATGGTGACTCCGGCACATAACTAAGACACACGTGGCCCGAAGTCGTCCACGTGGTTGGCTTAAAACCTTTTACGGACGATGACAAACTTTTATTTTTATTTCGCACTGTCGCTTATGTTAGCAGCGGGTCGATGCACACTCAAAGGGGGGAGGGAGTAATGCCGCGAACCATGCATTGTGTTTTTTTGTGTTTTGCTTTTACCGCGCGGCTGCGCCGGTCTGTGTTATCGCTGTGCCAAGGGAAGCCCGTGTTCCATTCTTTCTTTCTCTGCCGCATGTGCTATCTGTTCTGATAGGGAGAGCATTCCGATCTAACGTGAACAGCCCAGAACAATCTTCTTTGATCTGCAATGTTCTAAATGTGAATCGACGGTTCGAGAACCACGCGGGCCGAAAGATAAAAAGCCTGCAAAGCAGACGCGGGGGTATTCCAATCGTCGATGCTCGAGAGAGAGAGAACGCAGTTTAATGGTACTGACGAGGTCTGTCCAGCAGATAGCCTGACATGCTACGTCAGGTGAATAATGACACAAATGAAAACAAAGAAAGAAAGAAAAAACGACAAGCGGTCTGTAGACAGAGTTCAGTAGTTCGAAGTAAAAGTAAAAGAAGTGTTAAAACACACTAGAGAATTGTTCTAACGCACTGGGGAAATGTTCGCTTTCAAATTTAGCAGAGTTCAGGCAACCGCGGAGTGACAACACGGGGTGATGAGATCACTAGGTCAGGTTAAAAATAAAAGACGGGGTAAACACGCAATGGCTGAAGGTTCACTTTGAATTTAAGCACAGTTCAGGAAACTGCGGAGCGACCACGAGCAATCATAACACTTTGACCGCCAACCTAGTAGTCACGGTGATCACAGCCCCGAAATGTTCACTGGGACACCACTAAGAGCTTGAGAGCGCAAAGGTGACGGTCACGGGTCTGTAGCACATGTCGAGTCAATGCTCGGCACTGTTAAAGTCTGTGAACTAGGCCTGAACTGCGAAGGAAGCTTAGGAAGGCCCTCGTCGCACGTGAAGCCATCCTCGATGCTCGCTCGCACAAGTCACTTTGTTGACTGCTGCTTCGCCGCCTGTGTATTCTTTGATTTGTTAGGGGGAGCACAAGTTCGTTCCAATAAACGGGTTTTCCTTGAAGACAACTGCGTCGTATCTGACTTCGTGCCAATATCTTTATACATATCGATTGTTTTACCTTACAAAGAAAGCCACAGCTTTAAAAAATCAGGCCGAACACTGTAGTGCGCGATACGATTCTATACGTAATTGAGCGTTCCATGTGCGGGTTGTCGTCGGTATGTAACAGAGAGCTTATCTTAACTTGACAAATGAATATAAATTCACTCCTAAAAGTAGCCAACTCTTTTGGGGCAGGATTCAGGTAGCGGCAATTCGTTCAACGTAAGTAGTGGTGCCGGTCCTACGAAAAATAGTGTTGAACTGACGACTTCCACTTCCCTACCAATTGCTCTTCCTCCAACCAATCCCTTCCAAGTACTCCCAACCACCCTCACAACGAAGGCATGCCCCTCAACCCTCAAAAATCTCTGCACTCTCCACTCTGCCCTGCTCTCGGCACTTCTGTGTGTTATTGCAAAAAGGTTACTCACAGGGGGCTCAGCGTAAATGCAATACCGGCACAAATTTAGCACAGGTTTATAGCAGCACAGGCGGAAAATTTTCTGGGGGAGTTTATATTCCTTTTTTGTATAACGCGCCAGTCACGGATGTATTTCTTTAACTACATGAAGTTGGTCAGCAATACTAAACTCAAGAATGGGGTTACGTAATTGCACACGGTCGAAACCGATGGCCTCCAGGTATACTGTGATATTGTGTGTAATGAAACAAGACGAAATGTCACCAAAAGGGCGCTTGCCTTTTTTATGACATATTTATGCCAATGAATGACTTTCAGTCCGACGTTTAGGATTGAAGTTGCTGAGAATTATTGTGGATGAAGTTGTGGCTTCTGGAGCATACACCACCACTTTCATCATAAATTCACTTGTTCTCATCCATCGCCATTAAAGGCGTTAGATCTGTGGTCTGCTGGCTCTGTTCTCTGGCGCCGTGAAATTACGATGTGGGGATTAAGTGACAGGCATCACGTGGGGGAAGCGAACGCACCCGCTTCCTACAAGCATGAATGCGCCAAACCTCTGCGTGATTCAAATTGTTTAGTAGAGCCGAAGGATACATAACAGGTATGCACAAATCAAAACACGAGGAATACAAATACAAAGTTGCGACGCACGTTTCCATGTTGGCTTACGTAAGAGTAATCGGGACATCCGAATAGTTCAGGCCTTTTCATATCGTTCCGTTGCCGAATACAAAATAAAAAGTAACAAACATCGCCGATATATGCAAACCAAGTATTTGAGCATGATCATTAGGATTCATATTTGAAAGACCAGACTTGCACAATTAATTTGCAAAAAAATGTGCTAGTGTCAGCCTTAATATTCATCAGCTTTTAAATTCGCGCCATAAAATTAGGGTAATATCACAACAGTCTAACATAAGAATATCTGTTAAAAGTATAATGTAAAGCGCAACAGCCTATTTGACGTATGAAGTTGAGCGTTATCCTTCCGACACGTATCCTTTTCACGCCAAGCACTGCTTTTCAATCCGAGAAGTGGTGTTACTATGCGCTTTACGTCCAAGGGCCGTCTGTAGGAATCCATGTTGCTTCACTGTATTATTTTCTCAGTCTTCATGATGGATGATGCTGTAGTCGGCGTCGGCGAAGGATTTGTGAGATTTCCTCCGAGCGAGGACACACCCGGACTGGCTAGCACCTGACCCCCACACCCGCGAATTGTCTACGACGAAGTTAGCCCACCCCCAAGGGATGAATGCTTGTTTCCATTAGGTGTGACGACCTATTAGGTGCCCGAAGTATTGCCGAGGTATTGAGTGCACTTTTTCTGGACAGTGGGATCGCCATCGCTAGCGGCCTGGTGACGCTAGCGTGCGGTGAAGTGGAGGTCCTGCTTAAAAAATTTACGAATGAATGTCGACGAGTCCCCCAGGGAACGGTGGTTGTGGTGTTCAAAGACATCGACAACGCAACGGACTGCTTCGTTCGGCAGAGTAGAGCTTCAGCCGTGCTGCCAAATTACCCCGTATTGGATGTTAACTGCAATCTCCCACCGACAGAGCGACGCCAGCTTACGGAGCTCCTAAACTATTTGCGGGACTGCTTTTCATCGAAGTCGGGCGTCCGCACAAATGTTGTGTGCTAAACACAGCATAATATTGCTGCAAATGAAAGAACGGCTCGATAGAACCCCTACCAAGTGTCCGCGAAATAACGCGATGCGATAAGGCACCAGGTGGACCAGATGCTTGATGATAACGTCATTCAGCCATCGAGAAACCATTTGGCGTTACCCGAAGTCATAGTCAAAAGGAAGGACGGCAGCTTGAGATTCTGCAGACATTATCGAAAACTGAACCAGGTAACCAAAAAAGACGTATAACCTCTGCAGAGAATAGACAAATCACTCCATCAATTACGACATGCCCGCAAGTTTTTTAATGACATAAAGATGGCATACTGAAATTGAAGTCGAGGAGCGTGACCGCGAAAAGACCATTTCTTACTTCCAATGGCCTTTATCAGTTCAAAGTTCTTCCTTTGGGTTTGTTCTCGGCGCCTGCAACATTTCAAAAAAATGATGGGCACGGTTCTGTCAGGATTCAAGTGGCAAATGTGTTGGTATACCTAGACGACGTCATCATGTTTGACTGCTCAAGGCTCGTATGGGTAATGTTCACAGCAAGTGTTCCAGTTCCCCTACCATCTAGTGCTATGGTGCCACACTTCTACAAGCTGTAATCGTCAGATATTCAAACAGGGCTCAACAACCTTCCAGTCATCAGCATGGTTTAAATCATGAGGGATGTGACCACACATTGCGGCTGCCTAACTGCGCACCGCAAGGAAATACACACCGCGTTTTTATCCGAGATTCCGTCTATACTTTAAATATACACACCTCACCTATGAAAATTGAACAGACGAATCCCTACTGAAAAAAAATCATACGGCAATCTCAAGGATGTGTGAGTACGAGGTTGTGGGATCATACAGGCAATCATATCATGCAGCCAACGACATATCCTTCTACGATAATCAGGAGTCAGCGATGTATCGTCAAAGTCCTATGACATCATTGGATTTAACGATAATCATACAGCTAATGACACATCATTGAAGTCCTGGGATATCAATGACTTGTACGATATCATATTGTCTATGATACCACTGCGGTTGACATTTCGGAGTGACCCGATACCAGATATCTCGACATCGCACTATGTAAGAAGCTATGTCACAAATTATTTTGCTAGCCAAACACACATTCCCATTGAAATGTCAAGTGTAAAGGTGATGTGTTCCTGGGCGATGTACCTGTATCCTTAAGCACTTGTATAAACCACAGCACTTTGTACACACTCTCAATTTATAGTTTGACGTAGCACATTAGATTGCTGACTGTTTATGAACCCATTGTGCATATTCAACTTTGCTCCAGGCACGTCCCTTGTCCCTCTTGGTCCCCAAGTTCCAAGTGGCACCTAAAAAGGAGAAAAAAGAAAAAAAGGCAACAATTAGATGTAGCTGTCCACAAATACTGGAGCAAAAATTTTAAGTGGCAACTTGATATTTATACCTAAGTGCAGGGCCGCATAAAGTTTTAAGAAAAACGGCACAATCTGTGAGGCTGGTGTGCAATGTAGGAAATCACGGAAAGCCGTGCACCCTGATCTACGGTTAATATGCAACGTTGCGAGGGTGCTTGTCAAGCATTCTATGAAGCTGAATCCCCAACAAATGGCATGGCCTAAACCCTCAAAGCTAATTGGAAAACAGGCTGCATTAGCATGCATTCACCCAGGCTCTAAACTTAGGTAGGATGAGCTCGTTTTGATGAAAGCAGACTTATGAGCACGTGCTCACCTGAGCACTGCAAGACGAAAAGAAGACCATGTCACGCATAAGCACCATGCCCTTTCAAAAATGGTGCATGTCTACATACGGGTCTGTCATTTCAGTAGAGCGATACACAACATGAGCTATTGCCATTCTTAACTTGTACCCGTGTATAGAGCCTTTCACTATTGCTATGAGATAGACGCATAAACGCACTTCAATATGGCTTTAGTATTTAGCCCTCAACAAGTAAATTGCATAGACGTTAAGCATTATTTCACGTTGATATTACTAAAAAAGCACCTGCTACAGCGGCAGGTAACATTATAAGCTACACCTAGGCTATGGGGAGCGCTGTTGGAGAAAAGTGCAAAATATTTTGACCACCTAGGTATCTTTTGGTAGCACCAAAATCTTGGCACACGGGCGTCTTCTTGTTTTGACTCCACATCAAAAGTGGCCACATCAGCTGGTATCGAACCCGCAACATTGCCCTCTACACTACAACATCGTAGCTACTGAACCACCACACCTGGTTAAACATGAGACACAAAGCGAGTTTTGGAGTACAAATGAAAGTATTAAGCACACGTGTTATCTTCACAATCTATCTACAATTTTAAAACTGAAATGAAATCGCCCCTCTGCCCCTCGCCAGGCACTTTTGTCTCGAGAGGTAATCATTGTTGATCAAGCAAGAATTTACAATTCGAGACCTGCAGCTGTCATGCACGTTTTAGAGGTATTAAGTGACAGCCATTGTCAGGACCATAAGGTAATAGCGTTAAGATCAGATCGAAACTTCGGTTAGATCAATGCGCTGATTAGGCGCTGCTCGCGAATGGGGACGCAGAAGCACACAACACAAACGGAAAGACGCCAACTAGCAACTATTTATTTTCTGCATCGCCTCCAACAGCTTTACAGAAAACAGAAGAAACAAACACTCAAATAAATGGGTGGGGGGACATAAAGGCGAACAGACACAAAAAACAAATTTTGACTGAGCAATTCAAGTGGAATGAGCAGAAGGCAAATTATCAGAATCTCCTGCACACGTGCACATACAGGGGCCGAGGTGTTTTAAAAACGCGATGTTGCTAGAGCATAAAGTCAATGACGGCGTGCTTCCGCATTCTCCGAATGTGGCTGATACCATGAAAGAAAACTTCACAATGTTCGTTTTCTGCTGCAGGTGATTTCAACAAATCCTTTTATGCTCGAATAACGCCTTCTATCAACACACTTTGCAGTATGCGGTCAAGTTTCCAGGCCCGCTCGTCCCCTCACCTGTGTAGAGGTGCTCCCTGAGCCTGGTGTTTAAATCAGTCATGAAGACAGAATACAAGTAGGTTTTATTCGAAACATATGTGTTTTTTAGTGTCCCTAGAGTTGGTCTGGCAGCAACTTATGGCATATTCATTGAGAAATTAATCAATTTAGGTTAAAAGTTTGATTCTCCCGCCAAATCGTGTGTTTTGGTGATGTCTACAATGAAGTCATAACGGCGCGTACACAAACAAATTTCCACTGCGCCATTAGGCTCTGCAGCCTTGCTTGCCGTCAAACCTCCCAGGTGGCACTAGCATACTCAGCACTCCGCCGTAGGTTTGTTTTCGGTCGTATTTACACCTGGCTTGTTTTTGTTACGATAGAAAGTAATTGCTTCGTGAAACATGGAGTATGCTTGACAAACAGGGTCACGTAAGGCAACGTCGCTTACACCAATCGGACAGCATCGTGTAACACCACTCCGAAGCGTCGTACTGCTGTGAAGACAAACCAAGAATAGTGCGCCCAGTACCAACCGCAGTGCGCATTGGTACTTCTTTTTACGTGTACTTCAGTGAATGTTTTTGTTCACACACCGTTTTTACTGCCGAAAAATGGATATGCATTGCATTTAGGCGAAAACAGTTCTTTCGGCAAGCTTATAAGTTCTGCCTAATTTGCGTTTGCTTTTGCCGGCCTCACCCAATCAAACAGCTGGGCTCATAGGACATAGGTTCTGTGGCGGGAAATGAGCTAGAAGGTTGCATGGCCATTCCATTTTTTCCTAAATATATAGCTTACTTGAGCGAAGTTTGCGCTAAAAGTGGTGTCAGTATGATTCTAACGTGGCAACCTTTCGAATGAACCAAACATGGGTTTTCTCTCCATGGCACCTTTAAGCGCCCGCCTGTGTCTCCGATACAGCTTCTTTTACAGTTCAAGGGGATTCGGTAAACAGCGCCAACAGAGCATTCCTCAAATTTTGTTTTGTGCTTCGTGTCGCACTGATATTTCAGCGCCGTGTTTCCATCCTGATAAACCCTTTACAAATCCATTTAATTTGTTGGGGGCTGAGAAAACGACTTTATTTAGTGTGTGTACGGGAAAACTACCGGCTGTTTTGGGTTTGGTCGGATTTGGTATTTACGAGCAGTAGTGGAGTCTCAGAAGTTTTGAGCCAGTTGTGGTATGGTCACGTGTGCTCGATCAGTGTCCTCTAGCTCTCTCGGTTCGTGACTGGAAAGCCAGTAACTCCAAATGATGGCAGTTTCGTCCATAATCTCGTTGCAACTGAGGACATCTTGTTCGAAAGACTCAAGCTGCTCCATTGTGTTCACCGTGACGGGACACGCAATGTCACGACGAGACATGGTGGGTGCGTCGATGTGTGTCCCTTCGGTGCCCCACAGTGCCTGCCGTATAGGATGGCTTTGGGGGGGCCGCGTTGAGGTGGACCGGTCCTGTGATGACGTCGCAGAATGGCTTGCTGTGGGTGTAGGTAGAGGTGGCGCTGTCATCCGAGGAGGAAGTAAGGTCGCTGCTTCAGTATTGCTTGGCTGACCAGTGCCTGCGCGTGGCATGACATAAGCGCGCGAGGCGGGAGGAGATCGGTGAGCGCGTGCAATGTCGTCGGGTTCAAATCCGGTCGGTGAAAGGGGGGGGGGCTGCCGCGCTGCAGATGGAGAGCAGGTTGTCGGCCTCGGTGGTGGAGGATGTCGCCGTGCTGGTTGACCCGGAAGATACCGCGTGCGGCAGCGTAGCGTGTGCAAGTCATGAGGGTACCTCGTGTGGTGAAAGCGGTTGCGGGCCGTCCCCATAATCACAGTGTACGAGCACGTCCACCGAAGGTCATCGTAGAGGATGGCGCTGGGCGGTGGTAGGGCGAGGACATAGCGGAGCTCTAGCAGAAGCCTCTCCCAGAGGATGGAGTGCTTCAGAGGCTGTACACTGACGTGGTTGAGCCAGAAAGTAGCCTCGAACTTGGAGAACCATCCTCTGACGTGGCGTGCGTCGAGCTCCAGTATAGGAGTTTCCCCCCACGTCGCCATGTAGGTGTGCCGCTGGCCGGGTATGTGGCGCAGAACTCCCGGGTCACCACATGTAGGGAGCAGACTCGGTTGGGTGCTGTGGCCTCCTACATTTATTCAGGTCGCGTAGGTCTGGCCAGAACGAGCGGACGCCCAACTGCTCATTCGACGTTCCATATTATGGTGCGTGGCACTGCCGACGCCACCGGGTAAGCACCGCTAATGATGATGGTAGGCAGCTGTTCATGATGAGGATAGTGGCGCTGCAAGCAGATGATGATACGCCACTACAAAACCAATAAAAGATCATTAATAAACATGGCCATAGCCAGGTGCGAGGTCTTTCGCACAGCACTCCGGTGTCAATGGAAAGAGCGCCAGACCCTGAACTAAGCATGGAAAATTTTTAGGTTGGAAGATGAGGGGTTCAGACGATTGCTTGAAGGAGCGTCTTTTGGATGTTTGAAGGCCACTACAGTACCTTGGCTGCTGTTGCGCTTCTCCTCCTCACACTTTTTTATGAGGTTTTGTAGCAAAGGCATATGGGACATATCAGGCGTTTCTTTTTAAATGAGCCAAAACACCTAAGGGTAATTTGAGAAAAAAAGCCGAACTTTTTTACAGCAGCACCATGAAAACTACAGCATGATAAATATTACGTGTCAACTAGGGGGAAGTTTGTGGCCACAAGTAATTAAAAATTATCCCACGATTTTGAACGATATTGGGGTGATAAATTTGGATTAGGCTCATATTGAATTGAAACACTCACGTTGATGCTCCATTCTTATGAAAACGTTATATAAATATACTTGCAAGCATTATGCTATATAGTTTTGGTGGAAACGGCATTAAAAATATGCAACAGGACTTCAAGAAGCGTAGAAGTATTTATGGAGAGCAGGTGCGTCCTGTTGGCACCACTAGCTGCTCTTTTCGAATTCTTCTGTAGGATAATTATCTTTTGCATGCCTTAAGGCACTAACGAAGTAAGCAAGCTTTACATTTCCATGCCATGAATTTCCAAAACGCTTCACAAGAAGGCAGCTCATATCTTACTCTTCACCTTATCTCATTCTTCAACTGGTTCCTATTCTCAGAGCGGATGGCGGGGGGATGCTTTGCCAGGGCTTGGAAGCGATGACTGTTTAGTCAAGTACTGATATGGTTAAAATGGGAGTAAAAAATAAATATAACCAGAGAGAATTTATAAGAACGGGGAGACGAATAATATCATCTTTTCACATCTCTGTTTCATTCCGTTCACTTCTTTCGTTTACTTCGTCGTTTGTGTGTGGAGACATTTCTTTTCCCGATCTCTTAATTCCCGTCTGAATTCATAATAAGCCGGCTCCGAAACGCCAGAAAAATTTCCGGAAACACCCACGAAACAGTCTGAGAGAGAGAGAAAAATGACTTTTATTGCTTATCCTGCACTATCGGTGAGGGGGATCACCACACAGGGTTCCGCCCTCACCGTCGGCTGTTGGTGTTAAAGCCGATCCGGAGACGGGGCCGCGTCCGGCCGGAGGCGTCGGCGCTGGGGGGTCCGACCATTGACGTGATCGGGAAGCCGCCCGCGCTTCTGCCCGGCCAGAGCTGTCTCCAGCTGCTGGATCACCATGAGTTGGAGCTCCCTAGTCGGGGAGTTCATATTTTGCACGACATGTTGTGGTAGTTCCGGTGGGTAACCCCTCAATCTGTGTTCGTCACACCCCCACATTATGTGAGGCAGGTCCGCGCGCACCACACTACACACACAGAACACGTCACTCTGGTAGAGGTCCGGACAGATGTGTCGCGCCAGAGCTGGCGTGAGCGCTGTACCAGTCTGCAGCTGCCGAAGAAACACTCCCTCACTTCTACTCAGAAGCGAATGAGGCTTCGGTGCTTGTCGGCGTTGTTCGCGATACCAGGCAAGGACTTCACCGAAGCTCAATGCCGGGTGCGGTTCGTTTTCCTCGTCGTTGCCTTCCGATCGCAAGAGAGGGGGCGAGGTGGCTGCGCGGTGTGCGAGCTCGCGCGCAGTTGTGTCCGCTTCCTCGTTGCGGTTGGGCGTCCTTCCCAGAGTGGTTTTCATGTGCGCCGGGAACCACCTAATGTGGGCCCGCGCCATTCTATTTGGGGGCAGTATTCCATGGGCGGGTCGCCCAATGATCCCTCTGCTGTAGCCGACACTGGCGGAGCGTGAGTCACTCAATACTGTGATGGCCTTGTCCAACTCACAAGTTAACGCCAGAGCGATAGCCGCCTCTTCTGCCTGCGCTGCCGTATGAGCGGATACGCTACCGGCTGTGACGCATTTGCCATCGCAGGCCCGTATGACAGAGAGTGCGAAGGTGTGGGGCTTGTTCTTGTACATGGCCGCGTCAACGTAGTATGCCTGGGCGTCATCCTCATACGTTCGGGCCAGTGCTTTGGCCCTTGCTTCCCGTCGCCCCCCGTCATGCTCCGGGTGCATATTGCGAGGGAGCGGTGGTATGGTCAAGTGCCGGGTCAAGCGGCCAATGTGCCTTTTCTCCGCGTTCGGTTGATCTTCTTCAGTGGGAAACTCGTTTGGTGTGGTCTTCCCTGCTTTCTGGAGTATTATTCTGCCCGCCTTCATGGCGTTTAGGCGGACGAGCTGTGCTATGCGCTGTGCCTCTCCGATTTTCTCTAAAGTATTGTGCACGCCTAGCCGTGCTAGGGCTTCGTTGCTGGTGCTAGGGAGGAGACCCAGGACCACCCTGTGCGCCTTACGGACGGCCGCATTGATTTTATCCTTTTCATGCTGCAACCATTTGTGGAAATCTCCGACATAGGCGACGTGACTTATGACGAAGGATTGCACCAATCGCAGCAAGCTGGTCTCTCGCATGCCCTGCTTTTTCGTAGCCACTTGCCTAATGAGACGAGTGGCGATGCCTATTTTCGTGATGAGGCGGTGAATCGCTAACGTGTTTCCTTTGCCTGCGTTGATGTGCATGCCCAAATTCTCGAATGCTAGACACGTGAGGAATGATGCCATTGTCCCCTGTTCGGAGGACGATATTGGCTGCTTCTTCCTCAGCGCTTTTCCTCCAGTGCCCTGGTGGATGCAGGATCAACAACTCTGATTTCTGGGGGGAACACTGTAGTCCTGTTCCTTGTAAGCATCCCTCTATCCGGTGCACGGCTTCCTGTAACCGGTCTCGGATATGTCCGGTCGCACCACCCGCGACCCACAGCGTCACGTCGTCCGCGTAGATGGTATGCCGGACGTGGGGCAGGTCGGCCAGGCTGTCGGCTACCGGAATCATAACTAAATTAAAAAGAAAGGGGGAGATGACCGCTCCCTGCGGTGATCCCCTACTTCCCAATCTTCTCTCTTCTAGCTGGAGGTGTCCTTCATGGAGCTGTGCTGTTCTATCGGTGAGAAGGGCTCGGATGTATTCATAAGAGCGCTTTCCCAGCCCTAGTCTTGTGACTTGTGCCAAAATAGCGGAGTGGAGTACATTGTCAAAAGCGCTCTTGACGTCCAGTCCTAAGATCGCCCGGCAATCCGCGCTGCTCGGGCGGTCCAGTAGGTCGCGCTGGATAAGGAGCATGGCGTCTTGAGTGCTCAGTTTACTTCTGAATCCAATCATGGTAGGTGGGTACTTGTCGTGTTCCTCCATGTGCGCCTGCCACCTATTATTAAGTATATGCTCCATAACCTTCCCTACACACGACGTGAGGAATATGGGTCTGAGGTTGTCAATGCTAGGCGGCTTACCCGGTTTGGGAATTAGAACTGTACGTGTCTTTCTCCATTGCTTTGGTATGTACCCGGAGCGCCAGCACCTGTTGTAATAGTCTGTGAGTGCCGAGATGGCTTCGTCGCTGAGGTTGCGGAGCGTCTTATTGTGTACTCGATCAGGGCCGGCGGCGGATTTGCAGTTGAGCTCTTGGATGGCTCTACGCACCTCGCTTTCCTCTATGTCCGCATCCAGTTCGGGGTTGTCGGCTCCTGCATATCCCGGGTGTGTGGACTGCGCTGCCTTGGGCAGGTATTTGTTGTTGAGGTAGTCTCGAACCCCTTTTTCTCCGCGATGTTTGATTGCCGAGTGCAGGATTTGTCCTAGCCGGTGGCGTTGAAAAGATTTACTCTGCGTCTCGTCTCGGAGGTGACGCAGGAGCTTCCAAGTACGACTGGCGTGAAGCTGCCCATCTTCCTCCTTCCAAATGGCGTGCAATTGTTGTCGGCAGAGTTGCTGACTCCAAGCCTCAATTTCACGTCCAAGTCGGGCGATGCGCTTTCGTAAATTTATGTTAGTTCTATTCCTTTTCCATCGACGTTGAAGGGATTGTCTCGCTTCTATCATATGAGCCAGGTGCGGGTCCATGATGGGAATGGAGTCGCTTGTGTCAATCTCGGTGCTCGCATTTTCCACCGCCGCCGTGATGTCCCTTGTCCATTCTTCGATGTCGTCAATGGTGGTCCGAACGTTTTGCTTGCGGAAAGCATGCCAATCCGTGAGCTTGTGTTTGCGACTGGGGGCGTTAACGTGACTTCCCCTCAGCTCCAGGCTCACTTCGATTATATAATGGTCACTTCCCAAGTTTAGACCAGTATTTTTCCAGATGACCGACCTGCCGTCCGGGAGGTGTGCGAACACGAGGTCCAGGGTCGTGTCTCGCGCCATGTATGTTCCTAGTCTAGAGGGTTGACTGGCGTCGGTGAGCAGATTAAAGCCAGCTGCGTCAGATTCTTCCAGGAGGTTTCGTCCCTTAGCCGTCGTGCGGGGATAACCAAGCTCTTTGTGTGGTGAGTTAAAGTCTCCACCAACGATACAGGGGGCGTCCTTTACATTTTGCTTGATCTTATGGAAGAAAGTTGTAAAACGTTGACCTCTATGTTCATGCAAAACGAAACAGTCTGAACACTCAAGCCTAAAGCAATGTCCAATTGGGAAAATGCATGTGGCTCACTTTGATTCGTGAAACAGCGGGATCTTCCTCCGATTTTTGATACGAACTACGATCTGCGTACACGTTTTCAGAGCGTTATCTCTACTATTCTCTAGCCACCCTTTTTTGGGGCGAAAGTTGCCGAGTTTCTATTGTCATTGCAGCTTTATCAAACTAAGTTTCAGTTTCAGAATATCACTCATTTAGAAAGAAAGACGCCTTTTATATACTGGGCCTACATAGTGGAAGTTTAAAAATAACGCAGCCAACGGGTTTCATTTTTTTCTGAAGCTACGTGCAAATGCACTCCATATAGGTACTACTGCTAACCTCTGAGTAAATTCCCTGGCTTGTACATTACATAGGCGGCAACAAAAAGACATTTAGGCGCTTTAGGGCGAACCACCACGTAGTTTTGTTCGAGCATTGTGTAGGATTAAACTTGCACGTCGCTGTTTCGCGGAAGGGTGATTTTTTGTTATTGCGCGCAGTTTCTGCCATGCCAAACAAGAAGGCAGCCGTGACGGTTTCGTAATGTAAATATGGTTGCATTAGACTAAGTATATAGTTGTACTTTTTCGCCATTTAAATGGCACACTGCATTTCGGCACCCACTAAATAATGGACGTGATACAGTGCACCCGCAATACAATGCCTACCATCAGGATTGAGCCAAGCGAAGCGTTATACTGCTCCCACGTATCGCAAAACGCAGCTGAAAAAAGAGCACGTAAGGTGTGTTCCAATCAGAGGGAGCTGGGCGGGTTGGAAAAAGCTCATTGCATAAATCGTACTTGTAAATAGGGCATTACACGAGAGGGCGCACAATAGTGCTCGTCTGTGCGTCCGGTGAAATTGTTCCTGTGGGCAGTTGAATTTTACGTAAAGGGCAAAGGGGGCGCTGCCCAATACTTACGGTGAGGGAACCACATCTTCCGAGGCATTGTTTAGAGGGGGTTAAAGACAGTTCCTCACTGTTGTATGCGAATGAAGTTTCACAAAACAAAGGTGAAATCTGTTAATCATTGTTGGCCAATTTAGTTACACAAAGGAAGTTATTGCACAAAGTGGTCACATTTTTTTTTAACAAACATTTTTAATTTAAAACAAAATGAAAACTATCTAAACACCCAAATGCATCTAAACAAAAAAAATGATATTTAAACAATAAGTCGCAACTTTTTTTTGTTTCAATGCTTTTCTGGCAATAAATGTGTAAAGAATTTTTGGCAAGAAGTTATGAAATATTTGAACGCCTGTGCTGACCTTGTCCTCACTGCAAACTGTACTTGCGCGTCACTAAGAATGACTGTTGGATTCGTTGGAGTATGTGGAGGCATGTATACCGTGGTATTTTGGTTGGATATACTTGTCAGCTGTAACAGGAATAGCTGACCAATGCGTGGTTCTCTAATGTACTTCTGAAATGGCAATCTCCTTAATATGGCTGATCTCGGTGTTCTTTGTGTTTTTACAGGCTGCCAGAAAATTGCGGCAGCCGGTTGTTCAACACCGCGCCATAAAGAAATATTACGTTGGAAAATGTGTATTTCTAATTAAACTTTGTTGCTTTCCGCCGAAATTAAGAGCCAATGTTATGACTTGCTGTAAAGTTTTGGTAAATAAATTAACCACTATATATATTCTTCGTGCATCCGCTCTTACTTCATCGCTACTCGTGTGCCCCTATGAGAATGGTAGGCTGGCGCTTAATGCCCACATTCAGTCAAAGGGTTTTCTCGGCGGCGCCGCAGCCGGATAACGTAATTTTGTTCAAAATGTGAACGCGCTAGAGTAAGCATGAATGCCCTGAACCAAAATGGGTGAGTTCTGGCACATTCCTGACATTCATGAACATATTCACCAAAACAATAGCAAGTCTTTTCGCAAATATACATAAATGCAATAGGCCACAGTAGTAAACGCAGAACCAGATCAGCACAACAGGGACACAATTGAAGACGAAACCTATGCGCTAGAAAAAAAACTTTGAGCATGTCTCGAGTTCTTTCAATGCCCACGACAATCATGCACAACCGCGTATCGTGGGAAAAAGTCGTTGCGGGATAATAGTAAGTCAAACGCACCTAAGTATTTAAAGTTTTCGTTCCATTAGTTTAGAATACCTCTGAGTACTTGGGAGAATTCATATATAGACAATGGAGCCCACTTTAAAAATCCGAGGTGGTTAACACTGATCCGGAGTCATCTATTATGGCGCGCTTCATCGCCTGTGAAATATCGATATAATAAAGACCTCAATCAAGTATTTAATGTTCACACAACTCTACATGCTGCTTGATGGAGCCCTTTCAGGCACACTCTTGGCACGCCCCTACAAATATACAGCAAAATATGGCTTTGGACAAATCCCATAAGGAGTTGAAACGAAGGATTAGTAGTGGCCCTTCTTAAATAGCCAAATAACCATGGGAAATGACCAATCTTAGACAACATGCAGTCTCATCGGAGGCCGACACTCCGGTGCAAGTTCTTTGAGAACACGTTAAAAATAGACTTGCGTACTGTTTACAGTGCAATACTATTCTCGACATCTGAAAGACACGTTTCAGCGAGGGGTGATCCGGGAACGATCAACTCGAGGCCACTGAGTTGCACATTAAAGATGACTAAAATTTACAGTGCTGCGTGACTTTGCTCTTTTATATCACAAACGGCTCATGGTTATGAGCTGTTTGGAAGTCCTGAATCTGGAAGTGCGGAATTTATTCAGTTTATCGTGCTACATCTTCAAAAATCTTGATAGTTCACTGTGTAAAAGAACATTTTGAGTGGGAGTATGTTCTGCCCTTTCTCGAATATATGTACAAAAAACGATGATAATTCGGACCGAGTTTTCGGTAGCCTACTGGTAGTCAAATAGGAACCCAATAGTGAAGGCATAACACCAACAATTTTTATTTCTATGAATTTTATCAACATTCGCTTACGCTTAATACAGTAACTGCTCGTTAATTAATTCTCGGAGTGGGCCATAAAATGGTTGGAATTTAGCACACTTCGAATTATCGGGCGGGAACTGGAATGAATGGACATGGTGCCACACTGCGCAGGAAGAACACAAAACAGTCACCTTTGTGCTCGTCGTCACTAATTACGCGCACGACACGTTTGTGCGCCAACTTATTGCCAACCCTGACCAGTGGCCGAGGTACAACAAAAACCTGCTACGGAATTCGCCGGAGGACGCAGGTCGGAGGCACAGCAACCGTTCTTGAAGCGAAATAAGCTGTCGTAGCAGCGCATAACGGGCGCCGCGCTGTTGTTTTTCTCTTTCGTTCTTTTGCATCTCAAGTAAATAGGATTTTATTTGGGTTTGCAACACCTTGTAGTCACTCTGGGCCGACTTCTTCAGCGAGGAGCGATGACAATTAGGGACCCCAGTTCGAATTAACCGTTCTGGATACCAACGTGTTCGAACTATCTGGAGTTTTCTCTATAGAAATGTACAGGGCTGGGCCGGGACACGGGCGTTAGTTCGAATTATCCGTAAGTTCGAATTAACGTAGTTCGAATTAACGAGCTTTTACTGTACTACAAAAAGTATATGTGTTGTAGTTTTCCAACAGTGGCTCCCTTTGTGTAGGAATAGAAAACAGGGTTGTACGAGTATTAAGAAAAAACTCACGTTGTTTGCTTACGACAAATACGTTAAACATTAATGTCCAAATACTCTAGCCTCTTAAAATCATCTTCCTGCACGGAAGGCTGCAAAAAAAACAGCCCCTGCTATGTGTTTCTGCCAGGTTGATGGGGTGTCGCTTAGACAATGGTATGTCATATATGATCGGAAACAAAAACGGTGCGTAAAATTGTAGAACTAGAGGTATACTCTGGGTTCAACCTCGCGATGGTGCCTTCCGCACGTGCGTCATACAGGTATTATACGTTAAGAACTACAAATGGTTCCGAGAGCACCATGAAATATGTGTGGTTCGTTTTTAAACAATTTTAGAATTTAATCAATAAGGCACGATCTTTCTTGACCCGTCCCTTGTGATGCAAAAACTTGCCAACATTTTTAAACCGCAAATCTGTTTGCTATTACGGAGAGTGAGAGAGGAAGCGTGTGAGTGAGTTAACAAGCGTCATCTTGGTGTAATAATGAGTTCGAGCGTAGACCGTATATACGAGAAGCTTTCCAATAGAGTTTCAGTGACCAAGGCCCAACTGATGCGAATGGTGCTGCGTCTTTGCCTTCTTTTAAGCAAAGTGCACCTGTCTTACCTCAAAAGAGATCTCCAAAACTGGAACGACCAACTCTGCGACACGTCATCATTGACCCTCGAAGAATAGTCACCTAGCGCTTCTTTAGCTTGGCTAGAATGCTTAAGCTGGCCTATTCAGTTTGTGAATGCGTTTTTCTAGAAGTTTGATTGATTGATTGGAATTTGTCTCTACTTGTCCTAGGATATCTTAAACTCTAGTTTTTTCGCTCATCGAGTACATTGTTTCCTGTTCCTATGTATTATTCCGATTATTGCTCGTTCCATTGCCCGTTGACCCGATCGAAGTTTGATCTTAAGTTCTTTAGTATGGCGCCAAGTACCCGGTGAATATTTCATAACCAGCGAAAGGCGTTGGTTGTATATTCTCTTTTTTCAGGGGTGGTAGTAGCTTACCTTGAACTATGTGGGTCTGTTGGCCGAATGCACTCCAGCCTATACCAATAATTCACCAGGCTACATTCTCGTGATTGGAATTTGCACATAAGATCAGGCTGATGTAGCTACGATGTTCTATGTGTTCAAGCTTTTTGTTACATGCTGAACAGGACGCTTTTAGCATCGCTATTCATCATTGGTTTAGATTTATTCATATTTTGTACAGCCCTACTGCCTTGCTCTCAAAATGAATTTCCTCAAGCATTTTTCCAGGTGTTCTGAAGACCCTCTTAGCAACATTACGACGTCTGAAAAAGTCAAATGGCTCAAGTATTATTCGTTTATTCGCAATCCAGTGCTCTTCCAGTCAAGCCTCCTGAGCACCCCGGCTAGACAAGCTGTGAACATTATTGTTGCGAACGTGCCCCCCTGTCAAACCGCTTGCGTATCAGGAATATGTCGCTTGGCTTATGAAGGTTTATCGTGCTCTTTCATCCTTTGTATATGATGTATGCCAATCTAATGTCGGTCTCCTTTATGCCTAAAACTTTCAATGCTTCCAGCACTGCGGCGGCGCTCACTGTATCAAACGCTTTTCCATCGTTTCCATAGTAATGATTTCTTAATAAAAGGGTCTAATATACTCTACGGATATTTCAATCACTTCATTAAGGACATGGATTTGATTGATTGTTTTTTACCCTTTTCTAAATCAAGCTCGTTCTCGAGGTTTATGAAAATCTACGCTTTTAAGTATTCGGCAGACTATTAGTATGACAAATAGCTTGTATACAACGGAGAGAACGCTGATAAGTCGGTAGGGTTTCCGGTATTTATTGTCCCCCTTCGTGTGAATCAAACGGCATTTCGCGTTCTTCATGGCTGTGGGCACTCTTAGGGTCATTAGATGTCTTAAAATAGCGCACCAAGCTTTGCCAGTACAAAATTTTCTGCCTCTTTCAAACATAAACTATTATGCCGTCAGCCCCTGAAGCCTTGTCTCTTTTTGTCGTTTGGAAAGGGTTTTCAACCACGTGTTTGGTTATTATTAGACATTAGGTGAGCTAATCTAGTACTATTACTTATCCCCCTTTGTAACGTCGTGGACATATTGCCTAGTATACAGTTGTTCTGCCACATTTATTATCTACTCCTTCTTTGGTGCAACTTTGCCTGGCTCGTGTTTGTGTGCGTACATTTGGGCTTTGCTTATATATGTATTCTTGCTATTGTGTGTTAGGCTTACTTTAATTTCAATTTTTTTTCAACAATTGCAACGTTTTACGCACTAATATTCTTCATTTGGTTTCTGTTAGTTATTTGGATAGCTCCGCTGACTGTTGTCCGCTTTATTCTGCCATTCGTGTCTTTACGTTTCACAATTACTTCCTTCGTTTTCGTAGGTAGTTTTTTGAATTATTTCGAACAGGGGATGTCTCCCAGAGGTGCTGCTGATTCAATGATGGCCGTTGTTACGCTATCAGAATGTCTACGCCGCCCACATCCTCCCCTATTAAAGGCGGTGATTTTTTGCAAAGTGCTACTTTCAAAACCCTGCGTTTTTGCTTTAGCTTACTCCAAGTCGGGTTTATTACTATTCACAACTCTTTTCTTCTATTTTGGGATTCGAACTTACTTTTCATCAATCATCCGCACACCGATGTTTCGAATCTCTATTGGTGCCTTGCCGTCGCGCATTTTGTCACTTAAAAAGAAGTTGACTTTACTTTTTTTGCCCTTCGCACCTGTCCATGTCTAGTATCCGATCTTTTGTTTGCAGAAAACGGTGTCCAGTTTTTTCAGGCTGATCTTCTCTGCAAATCCGACCAGTGTATATCCTCAGCATTGCTGACAGCCTATTCCAATGCTTCTACTGACCTTTCTCCCATTCGCGTGTAGCCTAATTTTGCGTTTAATTGTCCAATTACAATCGTGAGCGGTGTTCTCGTCATCATTGCTGATCTGAAGTCCTCGAAGAGACGGCCTATGGCATCGTCATCGTTGCTAGCTGTTGGCGTGAGGGCTTATACTATGGTTAGCGTATCGCTTGTTTATTTTGGTTGGCATTATTGCGACTGTTTCGCTAATGCTGAAAAGGTCCTTCATGTTCCCTACTTTTTCTATGAGGATTAGCAACCCCACCTCCGCTTTTTCTTTACTTGGTGTACTGCACTCGGTAATAAAAACTACGTCCGCTAGTGAGTTCAACTAAGGCTTCTCCTGTTCTTCTAACTTAACTTACAAGAACAGGATACCCAAATTTAAAAACAGGAGCTGCTATAATAGTATAGCAGGCATCCTTTGCTAGAGAGGGGATGTGCGTTAAACGTTTTCAGTTTCAAGTTTCAAATGCAGCCTGTCCAGACCTAAATGTTCCTAGCACCCTCTGCTTTATCACTAGCTTAACAACTGTCGGGGGCAGGCCCTCTACAGCAGGTGGGGACTGAGTGTTGAGTGTTGCAATGGTGGTTCCTAGGAGCTTCGAAATAACTACCACGCCAGTGAGGCCAGATGCATCTCTGGTGGAAGATTGCAGTTTGTGTTCGTAAAATCGGTTCTAGCGTGGTTGCACCTATCTAGTTTAGCCTCATAGGTATTGCGCATTATTGTTGCTTAGAACAGGCAGTCCTCGATACCTGCGCGGGTTGTGCTTGAACAATGCTGAGCCCTTATGTGCGAAGCGCGATCACGCAGACAGGCAGGCAAGTCTTTTTATGAGGATATTGATTTCCACACTTTTTGACGACCGAAATCGAACCTCTCCTCCACGCTAGAACTGAGACCGCGAGAACCTGAGCCGCCAGGAACAAATGGCGCAATTTGTTTTTATGTAAGTGAAATAGCCTCCCGGCTCCATAACACTTGCGAAAATTCGAAATGGGAGTGTTATATATACTACGATCATGCCATTATGGGGTCTTCAGGAACCATATTTTTCAATTTTTCAGCTTCCAGTTACTTTTTTCTGTTCAATTTTATTTATCCATAACTGTATATACCTAAAATATTCAATACATCTACTGTCTTCATCTGTGAAAACGTGCCACGCCCGCAAAGCGGAGGTGTTGTAGCTAATTTACATAAGTTTAAATATTATCAATGATTTTTTTTTCTTCTTTTCCATGCTGATGAAAACTAACAAATTGCGCACGCAGATACGCTGGCCTGCATGAGTTCGGTAACAGATAATCATGCATCAAGTGCGAGGGTAATCGAGTATAAATCCATCTGAAAAACCTTCCGTATCAAAACACGCCGCGAAGCTCCAATGGAGTGATTCGGGATTTGTCGTGGCACTGGCGAATCTATGCGCGGCCACGCGTCGATCGCGATATGCCCATGAGCATGCAGAAGGAGAACTGCTCGCAACGCCTCTGGTGCAGCGCCGTATCTTCCTGACGCGTGACTTACGAAGGCCGAGAATACATTATAACCATGTCCAGGTATTTTCTTTTTTTATTGCACAACCCGTAGATTGAAATAATAGGCCTTTTCAGGTTGATTTGTATAAAATACTAAACAAACTCGGGATTTTTTTCGCGTAAATTTTCGAAAAATTGGTATGATACAGTACCTCAGATTGCACGTTCAACCAAGGAATGTTCTGGCTGTACTCATAGTGTAGCTTATTGTATTTGAAGATGAGGTACTACCTTGCAGTGGCATTCTATTATTTCCCTCCGTTATTAGAGACGCTAAATTTGTAGGGAACCATCGTTTTTGACATGGTCAGAGCTTGCTTACGAACACAAAGAAAATATTGATTTGGGGTAGTGTTTGTTTATTTTTTATTCTACCTTCTGCTGAGCCCAGGGTGGTGCGCTTCAATCAGTGTTGCTTTTAATTTATGCAGATGATTTACTTCTTTTCAATAATTACATCCGGTTTGGTAGGTTTTTTTGGTATGATGGTATTGGTAAATGATTGCGCTCCCTCTCTATTAGCTGGTCTTTCTTAATCCCTGTTTGGAATGCTGATGAGGTTTGAAATAAAAAAATCAGCCTTTTAAAAAGGTATATTTGTGCGAAACACAGACAACATGTGCAAGATACGCAGAAAGAGGTCCCATAGTAAGAGACTGTAAGGGACCTCTTAACCAGGGAAGCGGTACATTTTACATCACGGTATCAGGGAAGCTGTACATGTTACTTAGGAATCGGGGAGGCGGTACATTTTAAAGCGGTTATTGAAATGACAAGGGAAACACTTGTTTTATTAGTGTTTTGCAGCACATTTTCCTCTTTACCCGTGATAACATTTTTGCCGCATGATACTACGGGTCAATCATTTTTCATCGTTCAAAGTTAAAAGAGTGTAAATCACCAGAAATAATAATGGTTATTGCCGCGTGTTGTTGTGTGTAAAGCTTTTTATGTCAGTGTATGCACACTGTCTCTCGGAACGGCGATGTTTCCTTTTGCGTGTGTTTCGTCAATCCTGGGCAGGCGGGGACAGAAAAAACTTCACTTTTTATGCAGTTGTTGTCCAAATGGGGAAACAGCATAAAAACGATTTTTTCCAATCATTTTCGTGGGGTATTCAAGGGAGCTTTTAATGTTACAATTACATTTTGTTGTGTTGTTCTGCTGCTTCTCGAGTACTACGACTACCGCGGAATCTGGGAACATCTTCGGTTAATAATCAGTATGTCTAGGTTTTGTGAATCTTGGAGTATAACAGTGAATTTATGAATAAGAGTTCTACTGGATTCTGCTACAATGTCTCTTAGTCATCGCAAGATTGGTTCGTAGGCCCAATGCGGATCGAAGGCCTTTCACATTGAGTTACAACCGCTTGTGCCCAGCGCCGCTCGAGTCCCCTGCTTGCAACTACATTTCCAAATTTCACCCCTGCATCGTGTCATTGGGCTTCGCCTTCTTCTATACCATTCTATTGATTTCTACTCAGCTACCTCAATTGTCCACCGGTTGCCAGTTCTTCTGACCACATGGCCGCCTAGGTCAGTTTCTTTTTCTGTACATGTACTATAATTTAGTTTGCTCGAGTTTGTTTCCTAATCCAAGAAGCCCGTTTTCTCTCGCAGAGTGTTGATGATGATGATGTTTCGAGTTTAGAAGCGCAAGGCCAACTAAGGGCAAAGAGCGCCAAACAATAAGGATCATATTAGAGTGACATGGAAGTTAAAGTAGAACATTTCAGTAAAAATAAAGTAAAACGCAACGTAGTGAAGATGACTGGTGTAAAGGGCCAGGTTGTCAAGATTCATGTTAAGAAATGAGGTATAAAACTTTTATGTCGGCAGGAAACTTAAAACCACGTTTGACTGAAAACATGGGCTCATCTCCTAAGTAGTATGACGGGTGTGTTGAATATATCGTATGTACAGCTTTGCGAAGTGTTTGCGTCATGTTATGTCATGTGCCTTACATTGAATGAGTATGTGGATTATGGATAGGCCTTCTGCACACCCGCTGCACATGGGTCTTGGGGATCCAGTGACCAGGTGGGAGTATGTTACATGTGTGTGGCCTATCCGTAACCTTGCCATAGGCAATCGGTTGTGTATCGTCCCAAGTGTGGTTTTTCAATGTGGAGTTTGTTGTCTGTCTGTTCATTCAAACGTTTTGCCATGTTTTACGTAGCTGTTGTTTTATGTGTTGTTTCAAGTCGGTGTAGGGTACTGTTGTTATGTGCACCGTGTTTCTGAGTGCAGCAGCAGCCATTTCATCTGCCGTCTCATTTCCAGCGATTCTTGAGTGACCTGGGACCCAACAAGCAGTTACCTCAAGGTTGGCGCCACATGCCGACATAGTAGTCCCAAGAAGAAGATTGATAACGTAATTTTTGGATTTTTTTCGGGATGATAACGCCCGTACGACACTTAGTGAATCAGTGTAAATGACAGATTTTGGGATAAGACATTGGACAATGTGATTCACAGCAAGAAAGATTCCACAAGCCCCTGCTGTGAAGATGCTACACGTCACATTCATGGATTTAGAAGCTTTAAAATTGGGTCCGTGCGCTCCACATGACACGGCGGAGGCAGTTTTAGAGGCATCGCTATGAAATTCTGTACACTGGTACTTCTCCTGCAGTGCCAGAAATTGCTGCAGGATCTCATTTCTATGTGCCCTGTTTTCATCGGTATGGATGAAAGATAAGTCCCACGACACAGTGCGAAGGTGCCATGCTGCTATAAAATCAATGCAAGATGATTTCAAGATGTTAAAAAGCAGACAGTAAGTAAAGGCGCCTCCTCTCTCACTCTTTGTAAGATGGGAACAGAAATGAATGGGCGATATAAAACCAGCTGGGAAGTGGATGTATCCACAAAAACAGGTTTAAAAGGATGGTTGTCGATTAATGATATTTTACAAGGATTTAAAAGATCAACATAAATTCGCTGGTACTCCAGGCACCGTTTGTCACATTCCACATACAGGCTTTGGACAGGGCTTGTACGGAAAGCACCACACGAGAGGCGAAGCCTCAGTTTCAGCACTGGGTCGAGCATGTTTAGCGCTGTTTCTGTAGCCGATCCGTAGACAAGACTACCGTAATCCAAACGAGACCCTACTAAGCGGTATAAAGGCGCAGCATGAGTTTTTATCTGCACCGTATGATTGGTGAGACACAACTTTCAAAATAGACATTTTTTTTCGACATTTTTGTTTGAGTTGTTTGATGTGAGAGATGAATGTGTGTTTTTCATTCATCACCACACCCAAAAACTTGTGTTCCTTTTTAACAGGGATTGGGTCACCTTTGAGGTTTATTTCAGGATCGGGCGTTACTCCACGTCTCCTTGAGAATACGACACATGTACTTTTTGTGGGATTAAGTTTGAAACCATTTTCGTTTGCCCAGCGAGAGCGTTTCTTTACCCCAAGCTGGACTTGACGTTCACATATGAATATGTTACAAGACTTAAAGATATTTGTACATCATCTACATACACTAAACAGGAGATCGATGGAGGCAATGCTTTCCGAAGCGAATTCATCTTGACGATAAACAGCGTGCAGCTCAAAACTCTGCCTTGAGGCATGCCATTTTCTTGAATGTGAAATCTTGACAGTGCCGACCCGACTCTCACACGAAATGTTCGTTTGGACAAGTAACTATCAAGAGTGTTCAACATATTACCTGTTACACCATAGGATTTGAAGTCTGCAAGGATGCCGTAACGCCATGCCGTATCGTACGCTTTTTCGATGTAAAAAAATATATGGTCATGCAATACTGTTTGTGTATCAAGGCATCTTTAATGTATAATTCCGATGCAACAAGCTGATCATTTGTGGATCGCCCTGCCCGGAAGCCTATCTGTCAGCTCTCGAGAGGACCATTGTACTCAAGAAAGTACATGAGCCTCCGAGTAATCATCTTCTCGAAGAGCTTGCACAGGCAGCTTGTCAGGGCAATAGGTCTATAGCTTGCGGGAGAAGAAGGGTCCTTCTCTTCTTTCAGAAAAGCCACAACTGTGGCCTTCCTCCAAAACCTTGGAAGATGAGCCGATAGCCATATTTGGTTGTATAGGTGCAGGAGTGTCTCAAGGGTGTCTGCGTGTATCTGTTGAATCATTTGGGTATGTAATGTTGTCTGCACCTGGAGCAGAAGGTTTAAAAGTGGCAAGAGCAATCTTCAGCTCATGGAGTGTAAATTCACAGTTGTACGCAGACTTTGACTTGTTCTTTTCGCGTATAGGCTTCTCTTCGGCTGATATTTTGTGTTGCATAAAAGTGTTTGTATAGTGTGCAGAACTAGACACGTGTTGGAAGTCTTGTGCGAGTGTGTTAGCCTGATCTTCCAGAGTGTCCCCTGTCGTGCTAACCAGGGGCAGGCTATGGTGTGTTGTCCTGTTAGTTTACGTATACGGGTCCATACCTTGTGGGTGTCCGTGTATGAATTTATGTATGTGAGAAAGGCGCGCCAGCACTCCTTTTTTTGCCTCACGGCGCATACGCTTACCTAATGCCTTTACTCTTTTGAAAGAAATAGGGTAAATCTTGTGGGGTGTCTACGGAGGATGCCCCACGCCTTGTTCTGGGCCTCCCGCGCATGCGTGCAGTCGTCATTCCACCAGAGCCTACTCGGGTTGCGCGGGGCCCCAGAGGCCTGGGGTATTGACTTTTTGGCGGCGGCGAGAATGTGCTCCGTGGCGAGCTGGGTTGCCTTCTCTACAGGTAAGTGTGTGAATGTGTTCCAGTTTGCTCTTGCTTCTATAAACTTGCAATGGGAAGGGGAACTGCTAGGGCCATTATCTATGTATGTTAGTGAGGTAGGGAAGTGGTCACTGCCATATGGGTTAGTGTCAACATCCCACTCAAGTGATGGAAAGAGTACTACAGAGCCAATGGGCAAGTCGAGGTGTGAATAAGTGTTGTGTGCTATATTATGGTATGTAGGCTTGTTTTTGTTAAATAGGCATTCTCCTAAAGATATTAGAAAATTTTTGATTAGGCGACCTTGGGCATCCGTGTGGAGAGAGCCCCAAAGAGTGTTGTGTGCATTCAGGTCACCTATAAGAATGAAAGTTTCTGGTAGCTGATTTACAAGGCCCTCGAAATCGGAGCTTGACAGCTGGAAATCAGGAGGGATGTAGATGGAGCACAGTGTTATTAGCCTATTGAAAATTTTGGTTCTATTAGCAATAGCCTCAAGGACAGTCTGTAATTGGATAGGGTGGCATGCCAATGATTTTAGGGCAATGATGGCCACACCACCTGAAAATGTACTACCCCAATCCCTGTCCTTCCTAAATTCAATTGAGCTATTCAAGAGATTTGTGTGTTTGCAGTTTAAATGTGTTTCTTGTAGACACATCACATTTGGCTGATTGGAATTCGATATTTCGTAGACATGATCAAGATTTTTAAGGAGGCCTCTACAGTTCCACTGGATGATATTTTCTGTACCCTTTATGTACGTTTAAGAGTTACTGGATTGTGTGTGTGGGTTCATGTTTTGTGTATCGGGGCTTGTATTCCTGGAGCGGGTTTCTTTGGCTTTTCGGTTGGTTTGGACACCGCAGCTCGTTCCTTGCGCAGCGATGCAGACAGGAATGGTCCGACGTCCACTTTCTCATCAGATATTGGGGGGGTGTCCAGCGGACCGGGCCCCCTGGACTTGGCACCCTTTCGGGTGCGTTTCGTACCAGCCACAAGCGCGGCGGGCAGGGCAGGCGGCAGGGCTAGGATGGCCACTTCTGTGGGCGCTGTCGTGTCTATCTCATCTGTGCCCTCAGGTGTCCCTAGGGCCAGTGGAGAGGTAACAGTGATAGTGGCACAGCTCCCAACGGCGATCGCAATCGCCCCATTCGCTGGAGTCGCGACACTGGGCGATTCCTGACTACTCTTGACTACGAAAGGCAGTCCGGCAAGAGACGGGGCCTCTGCAGCCTCTACTGGTGTTGTAGAGGCAGCAGGTGGCTGCTCAGCCGGGGGTTGGGACAGCAACACATCAGCAAGTAGGCTGCTTTGTGTTGCCGTGCTGACCAAACGCCGCCCCAACCCCTGGCGGCGGCCTCGGCGTACGATGTGGCCGAAAGCAGCTTATGGTTTTGGCGCGCTTCTAGATAGGTGATGTTTCCATTTACTTTTATGTGGATTATTTCCTTTTCGACATTGAATTGTGTACATGCGCGCGAATAAGCAGCGTGCGGTCCACTGCTATTCGGGCACTTCTAAGTGGTGCTTTTACAAGCTCCTGAGGAGTGACCGGTCTCAGCACAGTTGGCACATGTCAACTTGCCTCTTCATGATTGGGTTCCATGGCCTTATCGTTGGCACGTAAAGCAGCGCCTCGGATTTGGTACATACGTTCATACGTTGCAGCTAAGAAAACCCACTTTGACCTTTTCTGGAGGCGTTGTGCGATCAAACGTTAGGATTAGATGCTTTGTCGGAGTTTCTTGATTTGCTCGCCGGATTACGATAAGATTTATTGCAGTTACACGTTGAGTTTAGAGCCCCTCAAGAACATCTGCTTCCATCTCAAACTCTAGTTCTTTCTCTGATATGACTCCTTGCGAGGAGTTGAGGTTCCGGTGTGGCGTCACAGTGACAGTCAAGTTTGCAAATGTCGTCTGTTTCAGTAGGTTCTCACTCTGATTTTTCCTTTTTACTTCAACGAGTACATCACCTCATACGAGTTTCTTAGCATCATAGTCTGAACCAACAACATACTCAATGCATTTTGGCAACAGAATGACACACCTCATTCCAACAGGAGTGGTTTCTGCAGAGTGAATGACAGGAAATTTGTGGAAATGTTCTGATTTACCTTTAGCTAATAATACAGTGCGGCCCCGTTTAGTGGGCCGATCATTGGATTGGGGGAATAAAGAAAATGTCTTGCGATATTGAAAAAAGCAGGGGACGGGGTACTTTTTTCGCTCAGTTTAACCTGATGCCGAGAGAGGTCTCGGAGCTCCCTGCCCGGTAAACAGACAGGGAGCCCATCCGCCGGAGCTTCACCTGGGCTCCGACGGCCATTGTTTGTGGTTTCTACCCTTCACCTTACAACTCGTAGCCACGGTGGATTACAGCAAGAGTATGGGGGCTCGGGGTCTGTGGTGTCGCCAACACCGTCATAAAGATTACTCAAGGTGCCCAGTGCGGTGTCTCGCAGAGTGTTACTGCTATCATTATTCGTTCTATGGCCCGTTGAGTCGATCAATGTTTTCTTTCCAGTCATGAAGCAAGGCGCCCAGTTTCAGTTGTGTATTTTATCACCGCCATTACCGACTGGTTGTATGTATTTCTTTGAGCAATACAGGTTGTTCGTTTGCAATTTTTGGGAGTGCTGTGAGCTAACACCCTAATTTTCTCTTGTGGGTGCGGTCAGCACTGACCATTGGTATAAGGTACTTATATTCTTCTACTTCACCCAGCGTTTCGCCTTCTATGCTAAAATGGTGCTTTCGGCTTGCATATTCCTCATTACGTTAGCTAAATTATTATTTAGGTGCATGGCCATGCTTTCTGGTTGGACTTCCTAAGGCATTTTATTGCAGTTGTTCTGCAGTTTCATTCTGCAAGACCATGTCGTCTGCAAACCTCAAATGATTCAAGGATTTTATGTTTACTCCTAATCGTGTGCTTTCCCAGTCAAGCTTTCTCCAGACACTCTGTGAACAGTTTCGACGAAATGGCATCTTCCTCTTTTACTCCCTTTCGTATCGGGAATTTATCGATGTTCTTTGTAAGTATTATCCTGCCCGTGCAACCCTTATTTATATGGCCTAGATGTCTTATTCGAGTATCTTCAATTTCCTGGTTCATTATTGCTTTTAGCTCAGCGGTACAGTCTACTGTGTCATAACGTAGAAAGGCCATGTAAAAGGTTTAGTTTATATTGCGAATTTTTCTATAACTTGATTGACAACTTGGATATGTCCCATGGTTGAGTACCCTTTTCTAAACGATACCTGCTCTCTGGGTTGTTAGGACTTCCGGCTGTCACATACACAGCTAACTGTACCTTTGGTAAACACGTTGTACGGAATGGAGCGTAGGGTGATGGGGCTTTAAATCTTAAGCTTCCTGTCATCGCCATTTCCGTGACTTTCCATGGGGTTGGTTTGAGTGTATGGGGTCTTTTCGAGTCCCTAAGCATTCGGAAAGTGGGGCTGTAAGCTTTTCCTGTACAAAAACCGTATATATTTTAAAGATCAGACGGTTATGCCGTCGTCACGTGCTTCTGTGACCCCTTTTCTTGCTCTTACGAGCCCTTTCCTACTTCAACTTTAGTTACTACAAGGACTCCGCAAGTGTACTCTCAGTATTCTCCCCTGAACAACGTTGCTGGCATACAGTCTGGTGAATGGTACTCCAAAATTTATTGTCACATCCATGTTGTGCGTAATGTTACCCTGATTGTTTTGTCGAAGGTTAGTTTTTTTTCACTTTCCTTCAAGCGTCCTCATATTTGCAATGTTTCCTCGACCACTGTCATTGTATATGTCTAGACGTGATTTGTTTAACTTTTCTTAACACATTTATACAGATTTGCTACTTCAACTTGCTCCACCGCACTTCACACTTTAATGTACTTATGTTTCGCGATTTTTTTCAATCGTTTTCTTTATTGAGTTTACGAGTTCGTTTTTAACATGCCGCTTGGGCTCAAGCTAATGCGGATTCTGTTATTCCCATTGTTAGACTGGCTACAGTATCCTCGCTCTTTTTTAAACACGCCAATTTTGATTACAACGTTACTTAAAGCTCCTCAATGCTGGCTCTCACTGACTCCATGCTGGGTTTGTTACTGTTCACGAGTTTCCTTTTCTCTGTTTTGATATTCACTCTTACGTCTCATCTAACCACCTCCTGGTCAGTGTTCCAAATCTAGTGCAGAATCTCCATGTCATGCACCCTATATGGGTTGCACGTAAAATGTAGTGAATTCTGTTTTTTATGTGTCACCACAACTTCTCTTTGTATATCTTCTTTTTTTATAAAAGACTGTGTGGCTTGTCGGCACGGTATTTACGTCAGCAAATTCCAGCAGTGTGTCTTCTTGGCTCTATTTTCTGTTTCAGTTTCCTTTGACTTTTTTTTCGTTTCCTTCTTAACGTCTTTTGTGTTAGTTTCCCATCTTGACTGATTCGTGCTTATCGTAAAAAATGTCTACTGGTTTATCATCGCAGCAAAGTTGGCGCATAGGCCTGTACCCTCGTTAACCTGTAACGCTTGTTTAGCTTGATGACTATGGCTGCGACACTATTGTTAAAGCTGAAGAATTCTTCCATGTAACCTGTTATTTCTCTATGTATTACGAATACAACCCCCTGTTCTTCGTTCTTTTGCAATACTCTGGAACGCAAAATACGCCCACTAGTAAACTTTATGAAGCCCTCTCCTGTTCTACCAACTTTACTTAAAATGATGATATTCCATCCACTGTGGGAGAGCTCCTCTAGTTGTACAGCTAAGCTTCCTCGCTAGACATGGTTCGTGCGTTTAACATTGCCGGGGTCAATTCAAAACGGCAGCCTGTGTGCACCCTAAAAATCTTAGCAACCTCTGACGTACCGCGGGCCTGACGGCCACCTTGGTAGGGTGCTCGGCAGCTGCTCAGGGCTGACGGTCTAAATATGCTTTGGTAACTCCTTTAAGTACGTGATCCACATTTTCAATCGCGTCAAACAATCGCGTCAAACAATCATGTGGAGTACTTTTATTGGCTGTAGAAATGAACTTTTATTTTTGTTTCGGCTATTTTTGTTTCCGTGTGCTATTTTTAATTATTGTCCGCAAGATTTAAATGTTATACAAAATTTTTATTCCCTTCCGTAAATTAAACGTGTAATTCACTTTGGCCACGCTGCCAGATATTGCGTAGCTCTCAGTGCGAGTTGATCCTAAATTATTTTTTTGTACATTCTGTAACACGCCCTGTGAGCATTCCGTATACGTTTTTCTCATTGATTGCCAAGGAAACTGCGAGTAGCCCAATACCGATTCTAGATGTTTGTGCATGGTGTCGCACAAATTTCAGCTGGCACGTCTAGTATTTTTTTACAACTACAGTAAGTAGAGTACCTTCTTCAATGAAACATTCGAATATGTATCTTCCAAAATACAGTGCCCTCTAGTGCCCTGCTTTTGTGAATAAAGCATTATGGTATTACTGTCACATTTATTTAAATGGCGAATTAACACAAAATAATGTGTGCGCAAACCTACAGTTTATTCTGATTGGTAGGTTATAAACTGTAAAAATTACCACTTATTCTTTACATAAAAAGAAATATGTCATTGCGGTTTGCAAAAAGCATTGCATTCTGTACTGCACCCTAAGCATGTAAAAATTAGAAAGAACTTTGTTTTGATTAGATTTTATTTATTTTTTATATGTACGGTCCGAATACGTGTAAAGCTTGGTGTTTTACTTGGTAAACTCTCGTTCTTACTTATGTAATAATAAATGTGTACATCGAAACCAGTAACGTGTACCCTATGTTGAATTACATACACCACTGCATCGAGCTAATGAAATCCCGATTATCTTGCATTTGAGTCGACACAGTGTAAAACCAATGGTCTCACCGGTAATAAGCAAAGTATTTATTTATTCATGACTATCCTACAGTGAGTCACAAAGAGTAAGTCCAAACAAAAGAACTCCTGCTATCTTTACCGCTAATAATGCAGACGCTACAATTCTAGCAATTAGTGGTCGCGTATGCAGCGATCGTTGCCATTTCGTTCATTTGTATATTAGGTTTTTGCTTTAGAAAATTTACTAAAGGGTTTTAGTTTAGTGCTGTAAAACGTTTGTACGTAGTCCCTTCCGTGTTTCCACATATGGCTGGCCCCACTGCCTTCCGGCTAATTTTCAAGGTACCTGCGCTTGACGTTTTAGGCTCATAGTGCACAGGGATGATCTGTCGGAGACGTAAACAGTTAATTCTAGAGTAGCTTATCGAAGAAAACTGCTGAACGAAAAACAAAGTGATGAACACATAAAAATAAGTAAAGTAGTTATCTAATAAAAAGGATTACTAGGTGCAGGGAAAATTATTATTATTCTCAAAACAATGCCTATATGAAAGTAACTTTCCGCAGCTGCCATGCAAGCAGCGAGGCCTATTTTGTTGCTTTATACGTATCTCATTTCATTAGTATCAGACACAGGTGAATTTCCGCAGATAAAGATTGTTGGGCTGCATGCTTTTTAACAAATTTACAAGACACAATGAGTTAACGACCCTCCCGAAATATTTTTATACACTTATTGTCTCGGGAGAGTCTGGGCGTTCCCTACAAGTGCACAGTAAGTAGGCTTAGGTAAAGAGGACAGAATGTATAGGATTGGTCCTGGAGGAACCCACTGCATTGTGAGAAGTGCGGAAGAAATCACGTGGTTTATTTTGCGCTGATCGCAGGGCACTGGTCACCACGCAGCCGTAACGACACCAAAAGCCCGACCATTGGGGGCATCCATTACTGCCTCGCCAAGCAGGTACCAGCTATTCGGCCAGCGCGCACAGATCAGAGGACAAGGGCGAAGGAGGTGCCCGTGCTAGCCTACTAGAAGCAAAAAAGAGTGATCTCTGAAAATGACAGATGTTTTATAACAAAACCTGACTTCAGTGACTTTGTTTGACTTTCTGTCTTCCATGGTACTCTGGGCTGGTAGGTAGCATTCCTGTGGCGGCCCGCGTTACCTCGGGGCTGTCAGAGACAGCGAAAGATTTTGCGATCGATTTTGGAGGAGAGGCTGCTTCCACGTTTTCGGGAGATCTCATGTCAACATAGTGGAACCTGGGAGAAAAAAATTGCGACGTAACTTTGACATTGAACGATATTGAACAGTTACGTAGGACTGAACATAGGAGTAATGGTTAATGTTATAGGCTAACCTGCACAGGTACAGTATACAAGCGAGAGGTCGACGGAAAGGAGCGTTAGAGTGACTAATATTCCTACGGGAAGGAGAAATATGACAAGGCTGTAACGACGTGAAAGAGTCACACGTGGTGGACGCACGGGAACTTTTTTGAGCAGCTTCACGGTGCTAGCTTCACAGGGTGTCCGGAAGTAACAGCCACAGATGAGGGCTGCAGGTTTGGATGAAGCGAGAGCCAGGCAGACAACATGCGGTGGCACTGTGAGTGTAAATACAGGGGCCCTGGAGATATAGCCACGGCGAAACTGTGCCGCAGCCACGTTGCAGAGCTTCAGGGCCTTCGCCGTCCTGAAGATGGGCTTCAGGAACCCTGGGACTCACCTCAAGCATCGAGGCTGCCAGGCAGTCTATCGCCCTAGCCGGATTCTTCGTCTTTATCTATTCCCCCTCTTAGCTTAGTTTGGATACCGCGTTGTTGTTCCCAATGTCGATGATTGCAGTGCCTTGTTTAGTGAAATGCACCAACTCCTAGCGGTAGGTATTTTTTGCTTTGCTTTCTTTTCGGCTTCTTGCACCTTACCCCCAAACTTTAATACATTTACTTACCCCCCTTTAATAATGTGGTTGACCTAAAACGACACGCACTTTCCATGCCGGGAAAGCAATAGGAATTGGTCAGGCCCACTGCTCAATATACATACATAGTTTGTGCGGACAATAAATATACACAACTGTTTGAGAGGAAATGTCCAACATTCCCAAATGTTTTTGCAACCGCCAGAAGTGTTGTTAACTAAGGTACAAATAAATATCAGTGGTCAAAATGTTTTTTCTTGTAAACGTCATCATTTGTTCTTTTTCCTGATTATCGCTATTTATTACGTGAACTTCCTGTTACACTTTCAGCACGGCTTGCCATGAAACATTTTCTGCACTCCCACTTATAGGTATTGACTCTTCCGGCTTTGTAGAGCACCATCTCAACTCGCAAAAGTGACGTCACGCTGGTTTCTTGGTTTTTGTGGTCGCCTTTGTAGATGGTGTACTTAAAGAAAAACAGATGACTACCCGACTGTAAGCATTATGTTGGTGACTGGTAAATCTTGACAGTTTTGCCAGGAGCGTTGATAGGGGCTCTTTAGAGCTAAGGTTGCACAGGTTTACCAGGTTGGCTTTATTATGGCTTTGCAGCCTAAGCTTTCTCCAGAGGCATTTCCTTCTATATTTTACAATACTGGACCTAAGGTTAATTGGGTAGAAAAAATGTCTATCTTGTAGTGTCCCACCTACATTGTGGCACTAACACTGCGGGAAGCACTGCCTCCATTTGTGATCCGATGCAGGAGACCTCGACAAATATGCGTTTGAGCGCCCCATTTCTCCCAATGGGAACAGTGATTAGGAATGTCTTTGTTTTCGGAACATGGGAGGCACTTTCCTATACACTCTCCGCCAGCCCCTGGTGCAGCGTCGTGTCCCGTGTAAAAGCGGCATGACTGGTTCACATACCTAGGTCACTTCATGGTGCGCTACTGCAT
The DNA here is from genome assembly GCF_048455015.1 of Haemaphysalis longicornis. Lineage (NCBI taxonomy): Eukaryota > Metazoa > Arthropoda > Arachnida > Ixodida > Ixodidae > Haemaphysalis > Haemaphysalis longicornis. The sequence continues at coordinate 77,122 of NW_027526257.1, read as the reverse complement.
GTTTGTCAGTTTCCAACTCTGGAAACACTCTTCTCTTTTTGTAAGTGAACTGGCATACAGACGTCTTGAATTATTTCACTCTACTTTGGATCTTCCTGCAATTGAAATCGTTTAGAGATGCCTCCTGTCTTATGTTATGAATCGGCGTCACACGAGGTGAGCACCTGCGCTTTAAGCTGGAAGATCTAGATGTTCTACGCTGCTTTGACGCTATCCCTTAGCTTCTTGCAATGCACTTAGTTTAGCCTGTTCCGTTTCGGCACAATTCTGAAGTGTCTATCTTTGGAACAATAACATCTCTGACCGCCAGGAATTGTTCAAATATAAGCTGAAAGAAGATAATATTTGTTGTGCCTTATTTATGGGCTGTGTAGCTTGGAGCACCCACCAAAGCCATAAATACGGCATAGGAAACGTTATATTTTTTTAGCTTTCTTTTTAAAAGATTTGTGATGGTCAGAGAGGCGTATTATACACACATGGAGAATGCGGCCTCGGTTAAGTACAAATCCTCTTTTCACTGTCACTAAGCGATAAAAAGGTCGTCAGTCACGGATCGACAAGACTAGCATTGCGATTGCGGCGTTAATTCTTTGTTATACTAGGCCACATACTTAGTAGTGTTAACTGAATAAGGGTTAAGGATTGCCTCTGAATTTCGGTTTATAAGCCTAAGCGCCGTTGAAGGAGGTGGAAGACAAACGTTCATAACGCATCTTGAACAAGTGTAACAAACTAATCCTTACCGTTAAGCTTCTGATGTGCATCCTTTCAGCGTCATTATCTATACGTAGGTAAACAAAATTAAGTGAAAAAGTTTGTGAGAATTGCTGCGAAGGTCGAGATTTTGAATCAAAGCTGAGGGACAACAGAAAAAAGAAATTTAAACACATTTTAAATTTGGCCGAAACTACTTTATTCACAATAACCTACAAGAATGGTTCCATACAGAGAAATCCGAGAAATAAAGACAAGAACTATAATATAGGCTTCAGATGAACATTCATGCCGCTTTAAAGCAGCGCGTGAGTTTTGGAATGACCTTAACTGAGACGAAGTGTAATTACATCAGCATATTACGTGCCATTTCGAGCGCCCATGGAATTTCTCTATGCCATCATATGTAATTGCTACGTGAAGGAATCTTTGCAACTGCCTAAAAGCAGACGGATACGTAACTTCCTTCATGTAATACGCACACAGACACAACACCAAAGCTTTTTCAGCGACGTGTCGAGTTGCAACTTTACGATATCTCTGGGTTCTCCAGCGTACAAGCTGCTTGTTGTCGCGTCATGCACTGCACCGGCAAACTATTTCCACGGGTGAAGCCTGGAAAAGATAAAAAGCTGCTTCAATATAACTGTTATACAGCATGTCCCCGCTATCATGCACTAAGATTTTTAAAAACAGCAACGGCGTAACTCGAAGGAAACTTACTGCATATAGTTTCCAGTACAGTAGAGTTGCGGCCCGCCCGCGTCGTAAACCACCGCTTTCAAATAAGCTGTTTGAAATAACTGCTTTGACTGTCAGACGCCCAAAGAGGCAGCGCATCACCTTGATGATGACATACATGAAAAGAGCAGGAACAGCAAGTTTTGGCGGGTGCATGTGGCAGAAGGCACAAACTCGGCCGCGATTTCTTCTTTCTTTCTCTTGTTTATTGCATTCCGGCTTACTCAGAGGGAGCCTGTTCGAGGGCACTGCTTTATGATGGGGGTTAAAGCACAGACACGTGTTATTTTTTTCTATTTCGCAGGCTTTCCGTATCAGTCAGAATAAATTAGTACGCAATAAGCTTGACGGTTAAAATACCGCAGTCAGATGTCTATCGTTGGTACCTACAAGTGCCTAATTGACACTTTAGTGATTGGGACAGTACAACTCAAGCTTTAAAAATAATTACAATCGGCTAATTAAATAATATTAAGGCAAGAATTACTGGCCGCTACTCCACTGTACTAGAAACATGATACACTAGGTTTTCTTCGCACTACACAGTTACAAATCTTTTTAAATGTCTTGGTGCATGATCGCTGAAACACCCTATAGATTGGTGTGTTCGAACTGTGACAAAACACACAAACTGCTGCCTCGATGTGCAGCATAAATACGCACGTCTCTGTAGAACGGTACACAATTTTCAACGCTTCCTAATGTGCACGTCGACTGTGTGAGTGGCGGTATACAATATTTTTCGTTGTTTTCTGGGTGCTCTGCGGGCGACAGAGACAGCAGGCGGCTTTTTCACCGGAGGTGTCGCGCCTCCTCGCCCGAGAACGGCAACCGAAGAGAACAGCGAGTGCGGCCGCGAAATTTACCTCCAAAGGTGCCTAGCGCGAGGCGCCGAGGCCGGTGGAAACCGGACGGCGAACGATGGAAACGACTTACAGCCACGACAACAAGAAATGCATTCGTTCCTTATTTATGGTCATATTTTCCGGCCGAACACGTGACCCGTGTCAAACAGAAGCTTTAAAGAGACCTAGGGCTGGCACTTTGCGAAGTTTCGAGGTCAATAGGAAGACCTACACAATACAATAAAAATGTGAATATTCTGAAAATAGTTCTAAAATACATAATGAGCAACGATGTCAGTAAATAATTTGCTTACCTGGATGTTACCAGTTACCGTGGATGACAGCTGACTGCCCACTGTAACAACGCCACTCGGAAAGAAAAGTGGAGTTCGCCGTGTCTCCCGAGAATTCCCGGCAGTCGACAGTCGGTGTTAGCTCGCATCTACTACGCGGCACACCACATGGGCCAGTCAATGTCAAGTTACTCATCACGTTGTTCCTTCTTCGCCACTCTTGACCACAAGGAAGCGAGCACTGCGCACAGCACGCACTCGAATGGCAGGCAGACACGACGCACAAAGCGCTTGCTTGGGCCGATGCCTCCAATGGCTCTAACTACGTTTTCCCGCCAAAATCACTGAAGCGAGCGCCCCCAGCCGCCACCTTTCAATGCATTCGCGTTAAAAAAAAGAAAAAATAAACAGAGGAAGCGTGAGCCACACCTGCATGCAGCAACCCGTCGCAGCCCAACTTTGGGATATGTATCACGGTATGTACAAGCGTGATGAGGAGAGGCACGATCGCCAGGGCGGGGTTTTCTTAAGCTTAATTTTTCGGTTCAAGCGCATACAATCCTGCATCACGTGTAAAAGAAATCGAATGTGGGTTTTCTCGACCCATGTCATGCTCGGAAGGTAGAGAACAACGCGTATTATGAGTCACGTGGAGCTCGAAAAGAAGTTTGCTACACCTAGCAGCGTTTTTCACGCTTACTACGCGTGACCATGTTTAGAGTGGCACATTTTACTAGGGTTTGTTTACGGAGTCCAACTACAAACCCTTCATGTTTCACACAGGTATCGCAGCCTTTTTGGTTCGCACCCGAGGTTACCACGGTGGCGGCTGTGGGAATATTGAATGCCCCGAAACGGAGGCCTCCGTACAAAGACTGCCCGCATTCCACCACCGCAACACGCACGCGAGCACCGTCACCTGCTTTCAGAGCCACTGGGGTTGACATGTCTTTGGTGGTTCATTTCTGGCCGAAGGGTATGCCTTTTAGAAATAAGACGTCGTCCCCTGCCGAGAAAAACACGCGACGTCCCAGTTTTAGGTCGCAGCACCGGCAACCTCCCCTCTTGCAACCGGAAAAGTTGTCATTTCAGAACCTGACCTCTCGCCGAATCAAGATCTTGCGAGAGCACCTGGAGCGTCACCCAAACACCCCCGAATACGTATGTACGCCCGAAGCGGTTCCGTGCATAGAAATGCATCGTTGCGGCGAATGCGTGGCGTAATGCGCATGCGCCATTCCAACCTGGATTTCCAGGGTTTTTTGTCCGCGGTAGCTCATGCCCAACTAAATCCGTCTAGTGCTTTCAGTATGCTCACTTAAAGCTCCAAACAGCTGACACACACATTGCCTTGCGTCCTTCGAGAGTGCCCGATGTCCTCGTAGAATTTATGCTCGTTAAAGAGGCTCTTCTAATCTTTTTGAACATTGAACGTCAATATATGTTTGCAACCGCCCCAGCACCATGTTGCACCACTCTCCAGCATAATAATGATTTTACAGTAAGAGTACCTCATTTTTACTTCTGCATGAAGTTTTCCTATAACCGTTGCCTCAGAAGCAGCAGAATGCTAATTACCCTCTGTTGCGGATTTATACTTTACCGCCAACATGAACAGTAATGAAGATGAGAGAGACGCCGACAACGAAGTGGCATGTTCACGCGCCTGGCGCTGCGTGCGGGCACGTTGGCTCGTGATTGTTTTCGGAACGCTGCGCTTGAACGACCGTGCACGGCCTTGCGTCGCTCTCTTCGAGTCACGAATAAACCCTGAAGATCGGTTTTCCCGACTCGTATCACTTGTGCCGAAACCCGGGAACGAACCAGGAACCTTTAGATTACCCTTTAGTGGAGTAGATTATTTCTGTTGGACGGATTCGCGAATTTGCTTGAGTTGGGTGCGATCTGCAGCAACTAAATGGAAACGTTTTGTTCGCAATCGTGTCGTTGAGATATAAGGTCTAACGGATCCGGCCCACTGGAGACAATGTTCGGGGAAAAGAAACCCGGCTGACCTAGTGACAAAAGGAATTTCTGCCCACAACTTGACAGTCAGCCGTCTTTGGTGGCATGGCCCAGACTGGCTGTCTGGCCCGCAAGAAGCATGGTAAAAAGAAAATGACTCATCCGAAGACCGAACAGAAATAACGGACGCTCTTTCTGAAGCGAGGAACCGAGATGAGGTAGCTGTTTTGGCGTGTCAGTCTGCACCGCAGCAGGAGCCTCTTTTTGACCTGAACAAGCAAAGCCACTAGACACGAGTGGTGAGGATTACCGCCTGAATCAGAAGATTCGTGCACAATTGCCGCGATCAGGCCAACCGTCAGACAGAAGGAGTTCTCACTGTTGAAGAGATGAAAGAGAGCGAAAATACGTGGTTTAGGATTGCTCAAAGTGCAGTATTTGGCAACGAGCTTGCTGCGTTGTCCGCTGGCAAGCCCATCGACAAGACATCCGCCGTTCGCGACCTCCATCCTTTTGTGGACAACAATGGCGTACTGCGAATCAGAACCCGCCTACATAATTCCGCGACCTCAGAAGAAGTTAGATGCCCGATACGGCTACCAGGAAATCACCGTGCTACTAAGCTGATTGTTGATAACGCGCACAGGCGACTTCTTCACAGTGGAGTCAGTGACTGTATCGCTGAAGTACGCGAGAGGTTCTGGGTGGTTCGAGGTCGACAATGCGTGAAAAGAGTTCTCGGACGCTGCAAAGTGTGTGCGCGTTTGAAGCTGCAACCTGCTACAGCTCCGGTCGCACCACTGCCGAGTGACCGAGTCAACAGAGCCCACCCATTTCAGGTCATCGGTGTTGACTTCACAGGTCCAGTGTTTGTCCGAGGAAGAAGCAGAGTGAAAGCGTACATCGTCCTGTTTACGTGTGCGGCAGTGCGGGCGGTACATTTAGAGCTTTGTAGGGACATGGCTGTGAGCGCATTTTTGATGTCTGTCCGGAGATTTGTTTCGCGTCGTGGTCTACCAAGTGTAATTTATTCTGATAACGCCTTGACCTTCCACGCAGCCAGTCGGGATCTGTAAGTGCTATACGGAGTGTTGCGTGATGTGCAGGTGCAAAACTTCTGTACCACAAACCGCATTACGTGGCAGTTAATAGCTGAGCGTGCACCATGGTGGGGTGGATTTTGGGAACGCCTGATTCGCACTGTTAAGAACTGTTTGAGAAAAACATTAGGAAAGAACAGCTTCAGCTTTGAGCAGCTCACTACCATCCTTTCTGAAGTAGAAGTGGTGGTGAATTCCAGACCTTTAACGTACCTTTCGTCCGATCCTGCGGACATAGAAGTGCTTACACCGTCACATTTTTTATGCGGTAGGCGAATTGTCACCCTTTCTCAGACGAACGACTCTCCTACGTTTGTTAGCTGCAGCGAAACTTTGAGGTTGTGGAAGCACAACCAGCGAAAGGTCAATGACTTCGGGAAACGTTGGCAGAAACATTATCTACTGGCTTTAAGAAGTGCTCACAGCCGAACGGTGCACCCTGCTAGCAGTGTCAAGGTAGTTGATGTAGTTGTTGTCAGAGAGGAAAAAACCCCTGTCATGTTCTGGAGACTAGGCAAAGTCAACGAGGTGTACTTAGGAAAGGACGGTCACATTAGAGCGTGCAAAGTGCAGCTAGCAGGTGGTCGGGAATTGACTAGACCCTCATTTCGTTAGACGGGCAGCCTACGGACGAAACTATTAAGGTGTGCCAGGTGCAGCAGTGTGGTGCGGAAATTCAAGTTACCACAATAAAATCATTACCGATATGTTGGGCCGCGCGAGAACACACTTGCGAGCAAAATAGAAATGGTAGCATAATGAGCATGGTTTCTACAGAATGACCAGCCACAGGCAAAGTATTGGAAGCGTTCTCCACACCACATATCTCCAGCACCAGCCACCGCAAGCTTATCGACGCGGTATTCAAACTTGATCACCATCACATCGCGGCAATGGTGGCATTTGTGCTACGTTTGTGTAGAACTATACAGGGAGGGTTACGCCCAACATCTCACATCATGTATTTGACCAATTTGTAATCTTAATTTAAGAATTACGGCTTTCATAGGATACGGATACCTATTTTTTATAATTTATACATTACCACAATAAAAAAACCTACATGAAAATACATATTGCTCGACCGACCACGTAATGCTAATGTAATTTTGTGCGTTCTAGATATTTATTAAACGGGAGTTCTTAAGAAATTAAAAATTTGAAATTCTGGGGCTTTATGCACTGAAGCATTATCTGTGCCATGAGGTGCATAGTAGGCAGGGGCTTTCGATTTTTTTACATGTGTAAAATTTTGAAAATTTCAAATTCAGATTTCGAACCTTTTTTAACTAGCAAAAAAAATTTAATGTTTTGGCGCTTGTAATACTGAGGTGATCAGATGTACCTTAATAGAGAAATACGCGTAAATTAAACCACGCGGACATATTTGACCTGTTGAAATGTCAAGAGATAATCGTTTTCGTTCTTCGGCTCCACCAGAAAATCTCCCACGGCTCGTATTGAACCTGTAGTCAGCAGCACAGCCCTTTGGCCGCTGAGCTACGTCGAAGGGTATAGTAGTACTGCCCCCGACGTGGTTCTGAGCCCAACGTCACCACCTACTTTTTTTTATTGCTGTGAGATTTCTTATTTGCACCCCAACATAAATTCTACTCTGTATACGATCAAAAAGAAACCTGGAACATAAGCAATTGGCGAAGTTCTGATTTTCATTGCGTGGAGGTTTACTTTATATAAGAAAACCATTTTTGAGGATTACCGCATGAATCATGTCGGGAATTATTCTGCAGCATTTCTTCGTTTCACGAAAATGATAAGGGAACTTTACGTGCTTTCAACAGACGCCTTGTGAACTAAACTTTTATTTTCACCTCTTCCACAGTAAGTACAAACTCTTTCTCACCACGCGTCTTGCTCGCCGTGATAAATTTTACAAAAGGCATATCCTCACCCCTTTTATGATATTACTCAAAATGCTGCAATGGGAAAAGGCCGTTAACGCACCTTTGGGGTAAATTAATACAAATCACCTGAAAGCGTGCGAACATGGCCTACATATTCCCGATCTTGCTTAGTCATACCTACAAGTTTACCGGCCACCTTATTAGAAAATGGGTGAAATGGCGTATGTAGATAATCAACTTACAGGGGTAAATTGTTTTACGAAGGCTTAGCAGTGTACTTATGATGTAGAATGTTAACCCTTTGCCTCGCCCTTTGGATGGGTTTAGTTTACACAGGTTCCTTGAAAAATGCGGATGACAGAAAAATTTCACGAACGCTGAACTTTATGACCTGGTTATAAATCGGTGATTTCAAAAATTAGAGCACTGAACGTGCTTTGGTGAGACAGTATGCCCAACTTCTCAATGCTAATGTTGAATGAAAAATTCGCTGCATCTAATCCCACAGCAGCCATGAGAATTACCTCCGGAAAATTCTCACGGCAGTTTCCATAAAAGCTGGTTGGCCTAAAATTTGCTGAAATATATTACGTCCCAACGTGCCCCAACAGAACATAATCTTACTAAACCTAGAGTAACCTAAGCGAGCAGGTCATATCTTACCCAAATCCAGCCCAACTGCAACAAACCGAATATAATTCAGCTCAACACCACACAACAAAACCAATATTACCCGTATTTCAACCCATTCTGGAAGTCCTGTACGTCGACCTCCTGATAGAGTAAAACCATTAGTAAAAACGGTATGAACAAAATGAAGATTACAGAGAAATTCCGGAAGCAAAAAAAAAAACATCGCGATATCTCAACTCGAACCTGAGCCTTATCGTTTAAAACCAAGTAGAGCTGGATACCGCTACAGGCGCAGCTACAAATACGGCTTTTTATGGAGTATTTATCCCAGAAATCTTCGCGTAGCGTGGTTAGCCAATAAAAGTTGACTGCCGTAAGAAATCTTTGACGGTAATTCTCACGCTTGCCGGGGTAATACACACTGCCTAAAAATATTGGTTAACTTTGTACATTGACCAAAAACCTTGGCTCATAACTTTTGCTGATAGACTAGCCATATCAACCAGTGCTATTGACTACAGTTCAGGCAACTGCGACAACACTTCAAGTTTGTCAATTAGGATTTCGCGTGTATATTTTTGTAAAATATAGGAGTCAAGATTGCTCATGCCATCGAGGATTCAAAGAAACAGCTGGAAAATGTCCAGGGTTCTTCGGGGGTTTCAGATGATATTCAAGCTTTTCAAAAATACCGTGCAAAAGTGAAACACGGAAGTTCGAACATATGTAGTATGTGCAGAAAACCAATGGGTAAGAAGCTCGAGAAGGAAGTGCTTGGAGCCGAGGCCACGTGGGTTCGATCTGAGACACCGAAGCTGATTTCCTGGTGGAGGCCAACACGCAAACGTCGTCTCCTGAGATTTGGGTGCAGGGTAAAGAGTGCCAGGTGGTCCCGATCAATCAGCCGCATCCACTACGGTGATCCTTATAGGCTAGCTGTTTGTTCGGCATTTCAAATCCAAGTGCTCGAAATAATATTTGTGCAATTTACCCAGTGACTATGGAAGAGGTAGTGTCAGATAGCTGAATGTTCATATTTATTAACAAAATCTCGGACCTAGATATGCCCACAATGACCAACAAGGAGTCGCTACTGAACCATGCACAGATGCGATAGAATGCTTCCGTCGTTCTCCTCGTAGTTAAACGAATGAAGCTTCAACCTTATCCTTAATATTTTATAATGAATCGCTGTGGGCATATGCCTATGCATATACATAATTATGACGACGGAATATGTTTGTAAATATTGATTGTTATGAATACCTCCGCGGTCAAACCTAAAAACCCCTCCCTCGTTGTCTGCAACGTGAACGCGCAACACATCCACACCATTGAGATTCGTCGAAGAATTGATAAGCCCTTTGCGGAATTTGTTAGAAGTATTGACTTGCAGAGCACTTTCTTGCTCGCACATTTACTGTGTCCGAAGACAGCTGTTCACCTGACATGCAATTCACCTTTTTTCCAAGGGCGATAACCCAAGAGTCTGTTGATTGCCAGACTACACGTCCGCACGAGCATTATTTTTTTCCCGAAGGAAAGGTGATGTAAGTTTTGGGGAGACCTATCCGTCGGTTACTTACTCATAACAACGCCCACTTTTTAAACGGCCGCATCGCACTTGCCCAAGTTCCCACTCATTCTAGTAACGTACTACTATGCCTCGGAACATGAAGGCAAGATCAACGGGGTATCGTAGAACAATACACATGAGCCCATACGCACATGTATTAGATTATGTCGAGGTTCACGACATAAATTCATTGCATCAGAAGATCCTAGTACCTGAGGTGAACATATTCATTTTTTCATCTTCCAACTTTTTCTCGCGCTCAGTAACCACTACCCCAAACCGAAAAGCACAACCGATAGCCATAAGCGGTGTAAGGGATTAGATCGGTGCAATATATTATTTCAACGGTGACCTATATTGAAGGCAACGTTCACTGACACATCCTTATCCGGAACTCCGGCCAAATGTAGTACCTTCCTTTGAAGAAACATTTTTGTCCACTAAGAATCCAGCCCCGACATCTTGTGTAGATGCTGGCGAAATGTTAAACAGTATAGTCACCAGAATAGGCATATGCATTTCTTTCAAAGGAAAGTGGAATAACTAATCTTTGATTATTAAAAATATTTGACGGAGAAGTGGAGGCTATTGCCTGCTGCCTCCTACTCTCACTATTATCGTGCAACCCTTCAACCGGCGTAATAAAAACTAAATGATGCCCCGGCACCCGCAACTCGCTTTCTTCAAAATGGTGCCATGAACAGCAGAAAAAAAATACACACTCGAACTGAGTGCAGACCAACAACAATGATGACACGAGTAGTGTGACGGCCATTGGACTGATCTGTTACCCGTAACCACTGTCTGACAGCGGCAATTAGGAAGAACCTAGGTAGAATTCAGGACGCGAAAGGCAGGTTACTTGACCAGACGCCCCCCACAGGCTACCTATGTTTGCCGAACGCCTTACGGGGACAAGAGAAGAAACAGCTTCGGGTTTTCTTTTATAATGACTTTTCTCGACGACCCAAAAACCTTAACGACGCCGATCATCCACATGGAGGCTCTTTTTGCCAAAGTCGAAGCTTATTCCGCAACGAGGCCACCGCAGACACTGGCGACATCAAATTACAAATAAAGGTCGAGACACCATCAATCACTAAGCTGTTGTTTTTTTCTGAAGAAAACCTAATTTAAAACCACCAAATTTAAAGTAACTGGAATATGATATCCAAGAGCTTGTCGTCCTGGATGAATCACAAAGCGCAATGAATTTGAACCTTCCATCCTGTAGAACACATTTATAATTGACCGAATGTCTACGCACTTCCAATAGCATTCAATTAGATTGGCCTCGCAAAAAGCAATGAAAAAGCAGTGCAAAGCATAACAGTCTCAACAAAAATGCTGTTTCGTGGCGTTTTTGAAAAAAAGCTCCTAACGATCACGTAGGCTGCTCAACCGGTTGCCTCCTAAAAACTATTAATGGATGAAATAATTGGTACAGAGGAGGTGCCAGTTTCGTCCATTGGCACACACGAATTTTCCACAGCTGTCACGACACTGCAATATGCAAGAAACAGACAGTGTCATTACCTCCAACCAAGATGACGAATTATAAAATTAATGAAAAGCCGGGTGGTAATCTAAAGAGCTGCCTCAATTTCATGGTTTGTACAATACAAGTGAGCAATGCGCAACACACAACTCAATAAACGTTAACAAATACCACGAGATGACCAAGAAGCCCATCAGAAAGACCCACACGTTAAAGGCAACCCAGGCTCACTCATGGAGGCGCCTGGCAGATCCCGTAATCACAGCAGCAAGGCTGCAGAAGGCATTGAGTTGGCACAGCCAAAACGTGAAGATCTGAAGAACCCAACTTCAAAACTAAAACATCGGAATACAGTGGAGCTACCCTGACAGGCATAGGTACACCAAAGAAGTATTCAGTGAAGCGCGTAGGCAACTGCACTCATTAGAAAAAGGAGGAATGGAGATGTTGACGGAGAAGGATAGCTGTCCAAATAAAAAGCGCAAGCCTTTACCGTTAGGCCTCTCAAACCAAACCAGCTATGCGACGCGCATTTCAGGTTCCGCAGCGTCGCCTTGGTATGTGGGACTGACAGTGGCCCTCATGAGCCGAGGAGCACTTTGGGGGCCCGGCTTGTAGTAGCGTGTCCCCACTAACGGTGTTATGCCGCGTTACGCACCAAAATAGGGGATGCCATAACATACCCGCTAAAGAAAATTTATTAGTGTAATCATAGATAAGACCCCCTGTATTTCACCACTATATAGGTTGAGAGGTTGTGCTATATAGGTTATGCTATATTGCACAATATATGCAATGTGCTTAACAAAGAAAGAATATTAGACGCACACTGGTTCTCGAAAAACAGAGTCCACTGCATCAAATGCCCTTTACCCAATGTATATTGCACAATGGTTAGTCGCCCGAGTTCTCACGCAAAACTCAACAGGAAAGTAACAACAATTCTCACACATAATTTCAAATCTAGGGCCTTACGTCGAGGCATATTTAGCCGCATTACCGAGTTTCCAACGTTGCATCTAGAGATATACTATTGCCGCCCATGCACACACATGGGTTGTACATTCATATTTGCTTATACAGGCCTCCGCTTTGTTATTAGCGATGTTGATGACGCCATATCGATCAACGATGGAAGAAAGCCTTCGTCCAGCGGAACCAACTCGTGCTGAAAGTGCTGCATTGCAAATTTAGTAGCGCGCCACAACAGGGGGTGTTTCGCGCGCAGCGGTTTTGTCTGCAAGCTTGCACCTGACTGCCGTTAAACAACAAATGCTCCCACATACAACAGAAAGCTACCAAATGGATGTCTTGATTTGGTTTGGGCGCTAAGCTTAAGCTGAAACATTATGTTAAGAACCGCAATGGGGTGGCAACAGGACACAAAAAAAGAGCTAGCATGAGTGATCGGCATGTCGGGCACCAGGCAGAACGAACCACCCAAATTTATTGAAGGCAGTCATACGTCGCATGTCTGTCCACCCCCGAAGCCACCCGAAACCCCGAAAGTCTGCGGAAATCACCGCTGCTCTTAACTGTGGTCAGCAGGCACGACGAGGTTTGGTTTTGCAGGGCACGCAACTACCCAATAGACAATTTCTTGAATAACTCAGTTCTAGATCCCCTTATACTATCCAAAGTGCAGTTTCTGTACTGGAAACATCTAGGTATTTTAGTAACGTACCTATAAAAAGCCTGGGGTTGCACCCTTGTATGTCGGGAAATAGGAGCATCATACACCAACGAGCGGGCAGCTAGCGGAATGTAGCGGAGCAGAGCCTGTCCCGGGAACTCATCGTCATCAATGAGTTCCTACACACCGCGCGACGGTGGAAAATTTGACATCTTGTTCACGCATGGCAAGCAACCCCTCACCCACACTGCAGTTCAGACGAAGCAGATCGCGAGCAATTGACTCAGTCTTGCCAGCCTAGGAAAAGAACAGGAAATTTGTATCCAGTCGACCGGAACTGTCCCTAGGCTACCGAGCCACCATTGTCACATACAACAACGCCGCTGAAACACACGACGCAATGCTATCTCTCATCTCATAAAGAGCCAGCATGAAAGTTTACTCAATGGCCATGCGCTGGCTGGCAGTGTAAGACAGATCCTTTAGAGACCAGCAACAACGACCCAAAACGTAGCGTTCTGCGTTTTCCGTTGTGTGCCGGGATTCAGACAGTCAACCGGTTTCCGAAAAAAAGCCAGTTGTATGGTGGATATCTGTCATCGTCCAGGGGGCTAAGGCACATATAATCTTCATGCGCAGAAATCTTGATCTGGCCTTGACCAGATTAAGCCTTGAAGCAATGACTAGAAGGCAACGCTGTCACGTGCCACAAACAGGTGTCCGGCCATAGGGCAAACTGCGAGGGGGATTAGGGCACCCCTGCCTGATCGTGTGCCCTAACTGTGCATCGCGAACTCAGGCGGCCATTAACAATTAGCAGGGCGGCCGCGTTCGAGTAAGCTATTACAATGCGAGGTTAATCCGGTGACGAAAAAGTGTAGAGACATGAAACATCGAGCTCGTACCGGTGCACCACTGTACTGACATTTTTGAAGAATCACAGGATTTAATGCAACCGACAACCGCATTACAGCACAAACATAATTTTTCTAGGGAGTGAGATTAGTACGAGGTAATGAGCGCAAATTTAGCATCAGTATATTAAGTTGCACTATTTAGAATAAGCGGCTTGACAAGAAGAAAAGCCGAAATATATTTAAAAAGAAAAGATTAGTGGCAATTATACCAATAAAGGTGATATTTCTGTTTTGATATAATTTGGCGTGAGTATGTTAATCAGGTCTCTTGCAGAGTTATTACTTTTAACAAAACCTAACTATAAGGCTGTGTTCACCGGACCTTCTTTCTGTGAAATGGTTCCGCCATTTCTTGTCATACGATAAAAATCGTTCACTTACGCGTAAGCATATTGCGGCATTTATGCGCTACCTGTGCGTTTTAACAAAACTTTAGCGGTGGCCATACAAAATAAACTAACACTTACAAATACCGATGATGTTGCTGTTGCCGTTTTAGTAGAACAAAATGCCACGCTTAGATATGCCTCATTCACTGCTAAAGCGGCGCTGCACAACCTCAGGCCATGTTGACTTCTGGGTAGTACTTTTGGGTAGTTGGAAGCTGGGGGGTCCCATGGCATCCTTTATTTAAGGTAGCGACATGAGCACGGTACTCGCAATGGTTTTGCGACATGTTCTCCAGCACATGCTTAACGCGTCTGGTCTGTTCTGCTTAAACATGGTACAAGTGATAACCGCTATGCCCGGCTAAGTGGGTTCAAATCTTCGAAAAAACTGCGGTGCGGTTGGGCGCTCTACTACTCGTAAGTTCACCAATGGTTGTATAAAAAAGAATTTAAAGGGAGAAATCCTTGTTTAGAGTTTTACACTGGGTGAAAAGGACTTGTCAACAACCACCCGTAAAAAAAATTGACAGCGTATCGGCATGCTTCTCTGCATATGTCGTCGAAAACGGTACACTTGAGTTTCCCCTGCTGCAAAAGGCGCTTGCGTGAACATGGCCGCACCAACAACAAAAAATTGCGATGAAGTCGAGTCGTTCATTTTGTAACTCACGTGGTTCCTTTTGTTATGCAGATGCCAAGTTCGCTAGTGCGAACAGCGACGATTTTGCTGCCGCACTATTAGCTGGACAGGACATGAAACCGCCATAAACTTCTCATAAACATGCAGACAGCTGGAAATATTTGTCAAGGCTTAAGTTTATAGTCGCAAACAAGCTATATATTGAAGAAGCAAGTTCACTCACCATGGACCACTTACTTGCCTGAGGCAAAAAACTCACAAAGGCTACTTGTAAAACCATTCCGAAATATGGGCCATGGAAGAAACGGGAGACCAAGCCTGCACTTCTCTGTAAAAAGGCAAGGGTTTTCTTACGCAGCCACGCTGCGTGTGACAAGCAGTATATATTTCAACACCGAAAGCCAATGGAAAGCAGATGCGGCGCACTGCAACAACGAAGGTAGGACCAGCTTTACATCACCTATAAACCACCCCGTTAATTCCTAGAATGTGCAGAGAAGACGTGACACACGAGAAGGCTATAAGCTGAGCCCTATCTCGTATAAATGACGTGTAAGTTACAGTCAAAAAGAACAGGCAGATGCTCAACGCAGTCATTTTAACACGTATTCAGTTTTTTCTGTTATACACGTACATTTTTATACCATAGAAAAATATTTCATCAAATGCCAGTTTCTTGAAACCAATGTTCAAATGGTTGCAATGCCGAATTTTTAATGGTTGAATTGATAAGTTCACCCTAGAAGTGTAGAACCTCGTCTGCTGAAGCTGACAGAATCAGCTATGAGGTGATCGGGCACCTACGAAATGACACGATCCATATACGTCTCAAAGAAATTATGGCAGGCAGGTCATTTCGGAGAGCGCAAACGCCGGGAATCGTTTGTCACAATCCAATCTGGACAACCCAATCAAATAGACTGCTCAGGACTTGTGTGCTGCAGCGGCTGTCCTGTTGCTGCTGGTATCTATAGCGTACGACTGGATGGAGCAAGATGGAAAAAACGAAAGAACGGCCGCGTCAAGCTCTATAGCTTGAAAAAAAGCTTAGTATACTCCTGGAGCTCAATGGAAGTGGCCTGTCCAAAAGGGAGGTGGCCAAGAAGTTTGGTATCGCCAAGGCCACGATCTTGCTGATTGCGAAGAACTTAGGCATGATTGAATGTGCCATTATGAATGGAAAGTTTGCATCGAAGTGGATGCGGAAAACGCCTAATAACTACTCAAGAAACGGTCTTCGTTCTTTAAACGTGCGCGGAGTGCTTATTGTTTCATGAACGGACATATCTTATTAAAATCCCAAGGGAAGGTGCTGCAAATTGGCATTCACAACTTTGCTGTGAACGAAGGATCGCTATGCCGATCAAAGAAGCTCTATGGTCCAATCTTCAAGAGTATCTTTGGTATCTTCAAGAGTATCTTCCGCGGTCAATAAAGTCGTTATACTGACTGCCAACAAGGGCAGCTGCAGGAGATTTTGCAAAACTAGAAGCCGTGGAACATTTTTACCATCGACGAGGTGGTCTTCTTTATAGGCGCTTTCATCAGAGACGGTCGCCTTAAACCGCAAAACCTGCACAGGAGGAAAACACTGTAAGAAGCCAATCACTGTGCTGGTTCGAGCAGACATGGCAGGGGACGAATCGTTGGAGCTATTGGTGGTAGCTAAGCCAAAGTAGCCACGTTTGCTCAAAGGTGTTCGAGACCTTCCTGCTATGCCCCATGCTAATAGAAAAGGATACATCACCATGACAATATTGGAAACCTGGCCACGGGAAGGAGATTCCATGTTTACCAAGCAAAGCAGAGAGGTTGTCCTTATCGTGGACTATTGCCCTGCTCAAGGCGAAGTGGGAGGACTGAAGTCTGTAAGTTTTGAATTCTTGCCAGTAAATGCGACAGGTGTGCTCCAGTTGTGATACCGAATATCAAGGTTATTTATCACTGCTAGCTGCTCAACAAAATGAAACACTCCATATACGCTGGAAAGAGCCACGGTACAGATTCGCTGTCGGTGATCCCAGTTTTCTTATGCTTGGGAGAAAGTGCAGGAATGCACCATAAACGCATGCTATCACCATGCAGGATCTAGAGCACAAGTAGCACTTGCACTAAAGAAATCGCTGCATAGGCGGATGCTGATCTTATAAACAGCAATGTAGTACCATCTGATCCTTTCGGTGCCTGGACTAGGATACAATTGACGAATCTTCGAGCAGGTGTCCTCAGGAGAGCCTCGAGGAACTGCTTGCAGAAGTGCAAGCCGGTGATTGATTGATTGTAGGGTTTAACGCGCCGACGCAGCAGGCGATGAGGCGCGCCGTAGTGGAGGGCTCCAGATTAATTTTGACCACCTGGCGATCTTTAACGTGCGCCGAAATCTCGTACACACTGGCGCTTTTGCTTTTCGCCTCCATCAGAAAAGCGGCCGCCGCGGCCGGGAATCGAAGCCGTGACGTCGTGCTCAGCAGCGCAACGCCTTCGCCACTGAGGCAAGTCGGTGACAAGTCCTCCTCCAGTGGTGAGTGTAATGACGTTACTCCTAGTGCAGGGATGGCAGGTAGTGAAGCTTAGGAAGCAGTTTAACTCTTGTAGATCTATTTTGAGTGAGATGGGTGTCGACAATTTGTAGTAAGCTTATCGAACTTGCGCTCCTATTGAGTAAAAAGCTGCAAATGTCTGTCAACTAAGGCACAATTGATAGCTTTTTTCTGCTTTTCTAGATAAGTAGGGCTTAGTGCAACTCACAAAAATATGCGTTTCTGACACATTTGTACACTCATTCAATGAACATTTTGATAGCGGTATTCTTTGCTGGATCTCCTCGAGGTGCCCTTAAAGACGAGTGCATTGTAGTTACAATCCTGTCACGTTTACTGGGTGTTTGTGTAGCCTCTTCGAAAGGCAGGTAAATGCTAAAACCAAGATGTTTATAATTTGTAGGATGTATTTGTTTTCTAGACAGACATCAGTAGATTTGCACGTCAGAGAGATAAAAATAGATAATCTGGTCGCTTTTTGATGTTATGGTAAATATACTTTTGTTCAAAGGCGACGTGGTTCTCTGTGTTCCATCGTATCAATGAAACGTTCGATAAAACATTGAAATACAGTATTTTTCTAGCTCTGCTGTTTCGTGCCCTTTGTGCCACTATGCTCAACACTGTTACCTTATTACCGAACTATTTGTGTGTGCGTGGGTAAGGTTCAGCTTAGAACCAGTATTCAATAGTGTTCGGTATGGAGGTGGACTAAATTACACAGTTTTCATTTTTAAAATTACCATAATAAACTTTTTCTACCTCACACTGTACAGTGTTCCGTTAATGTCGACAGTGTTCAATATAGCCTCCGATCTTCTAATTCGTCTATAGGTGAACTCCCAATTCAACCTAAGATGTAATATCAATACACTGGTTAAGTGCATAGAAAAATATATTTATCATTATACTAAGAATGTTTTTCGGGTTTTTTTTTCCAGAATCTGCTATGTCCTTCCTTTTCCCTCTACGGTTCTGGGCAAGAGTCCTGACATTTTCCGAAACAACCAAATCAGTTTCACACCACATACAAAATCAATAGAGATAAAGTTCCTGAAACAATGAAGATTATAAAATGCTATCCTTTCAGCACCGGGAAAAAGATTGAAACTGTCTGCTGGCAGTTTTTCTCAGATCTATCAGCTGCAGTTCGATCTTTATTGCATCTACATGCGATATTCTTGTAGCTTTGAACTATACTGTTTAAAGGTAAATTAGATCAGAGTTGCTATCACACAATCGCTGACTGTTGTCACAAAGCTTTTATCCCTAAGAGCCATACAAACATAAATTACATTCTGTCTTATTAACTCTCTAATCTTTTTATAGCCTAATGCTTAGGGTCATTCTGTGCTGGGTGCTTGACACGGTGGAATTGTTAGAAATGAAATGGATAACCGTATTTATGCAGCTGCCGCCATTCCAGTCAACGTAGATGTATACAAGGTGTTATAACATGATCTGAAAGATCGTGTAAGGAAGCAGCTGCAGTAGTAAAAAAAAGAAACAACACGACAAATAAATTGGTAACATTTCATACCAAAGCTAGAAAATCCTCCTGCTTAGAAACGGGAAACTTTGTAGACGTACGGTTATAAGATTTCGAATTTGGCACACGCTCATCCCAAATTCCTTTCTCAAACACAAACAGGTAACACTGCATTCAATGTAGAGGAGAGCTATGAGTCCTCCATATCTCTCGAATGGGATGCGAATTTCACCCCAGAAAGCGCCAATTTGAAGAGATGTACAACTATAATATTGTTTGTCACACACACCTCGACTTTCTCACGAAAGGGTTCTGTACTGCTTTTCAAGGTGAAAATCTTTAAATCAAAGTTGCTGCCATATCAATACATTCGCCATCAAAGACGTTTAAATTGCCTTTTATCTCTGGCTTTTACATCATTTTCCACAGGTACTTTAATCTAAATGTTATATGTAAGATAATACTTGCAACACTCGTACAACTGTTGTCCTTAGGCTTTAAGCGTTTATCAACCTCCCCGCATAAGAGGTTGAACTTGAAGCGTTATCATATTTCTAAGGGTTCGTTCTGAGCAATTGTAGACAAACATTTTGCCACTGGAACTTGGTCTTGCTATTAAAAACAAACCGAACAAGAAAGTACTGAAATATACACTACTGTGTGTACGACGGCAGGACATGATTACGGTGTCAGTAAATCGGCTGTGCCCACATCAAAATATTTACCGCGTACTTTCTTGCTTTCCTAAAAATGTCCGTAGGTGTTGTTCGTTGTGGCTGCTCTACACTAAAACTCTGTCTCCTGCCGCTCCACGCCCATTTTCACTAGGTTTTCTTGCCCCCTCGCTCTCGTGATGAATGCATAAGAAATTGATTTCTTCAATTTCATTTCTCTGCCTTCGCACTGCTGGGCAACCGTCTATATAGACAGCATAAGTGTTTTTCTTGATCTGTCGTTTTTGTTCTGCTTACCATATCGCAATCCAACGTATATTTTGTGCTCGGTTATCTCTCAACTTCCTCCAACACCGATTTTTACATGTTTTTTGCTTTTGAAATACAGAAAACTAATCCAACATAAAATGTTATTAATTACTGTTCTTGCTCAATAGTATCAATCCTCATAGTTTATTCGAAATTGCCATCGGGATCTTCTTCCAAAGAGTACCGCAGATTTCCATGCCCAGATTGGCGTGGTCTTCTTCGAGAAATGGTGGTCTTCTTCGAGAATAAAAATGAGAGAAATACCAGCTATGTTTGCTTATTTATCAGAAAATAACAATTCGTTGCTCTTCGAACAATCTATAATTCTTCAGTTGAAGAAGAGTTAATCAGCCTTTAATGTCCCTTTGGGCCACAGACATTTGTTTACCCACTGTTGTGCAATATTATTTAGATATTCCACGGTAAAGTCGAGTTTGCTGCTCCAGCTAAGCCTGTGAACAACTGTGCAATTTGGGTGTCAAATACTATGTGGTAACCCGTTGTCTAAAAACTCCGTCGGAATGTCTGTAGCAAGGAGAGTTTTCGGTTTTCATTACTGGAAACACACTATTTGTCCCAGTCGGTGTTCTGTGCAAGGCTATTGTACCCTCTGCAGGTTCAACGACCACTTTAAGCAGTATTAAATCTCGACTGTATTTTTTTATCGGACTGTCTCCTTCCTTATCCAGGAGGGCTCGCACTGTCCTAAGAAAGAGCGTTTTGTTCTGTGCTTTCGGTACGGTGTTTGGTGGTGACACTTCAAAACAAGTCTTCCCTAGCCGGTTTCTTGTTAAAGGGCTTCCCTGGTACATGGTTCCGTGTATTTGTGCCCTAGTTAGCCTGGAGGCGGGGGAATATGCTTCATGAATATTGTCATGACACCAAAGACGAAGCAGTTCTTTTCAAAGAAAACAAGTTTACTGGAGCGAACTTGTGCTTCCCTAACAACTCAAGGAATACACAGGCGGTGAAGCAGCAGTCAACAAAGTGACGTGCGCTGTGGGCGCCGGGAGTCGAATACCATGGTGTCTGCTCTGCAAGCCTTTGTCTTTGTGCGCGAGTGTTTCACGAACCGTCGATTTGCATCCACAGCATTGCAGATCAAACAAAATTATTCTAGGGTAGTGACACACTCCGTATAAGAATGACATAGTCCGAGCGGCATAAACATAATGAAACAAGCGCTTCACTTGGGACGCAGATAATACACCCGAGGGGGCGGTCAGTAAAAACAAAACATAAAGACAACAAGGCCAATGCATTGTTCGCGGCACTACTCCCCCTCTTAGAGGGCATTGACCCAATGCTAAAATACAACTACAGTCCGAAACAACAACAACAACAACAAAACTCCGTCATCTTGCCTAGTTAGGTTCGAGGCGAACCAAGTGGACGACGTCGAGTCATTTGCGTCGTCGTGATATGCCGAAATCACCATCGGGGACCACTTCGTACGCAAGTCGGCCAACACGTCGTAGAATGGGGTAGTGTCCGAAACACCACCGCAAAGGCTTCTCACTGAGTCTGCATCGTCGGATGGAGTCCAAACCCACACACGATCCCCTGGGTGAAATTCGGCGTCTCGGCGTTGGAGGTTGAAGCGTCCAGCATTCACCTGCTGCTGGTCAGTTGTACGAACTCTGGGGAGCTGGTGGCCCTGCTCCGCACACTGAAGGTATCCTTGGACGTGGGCGTTGTGGTCGTCGTCATCAACGTGCAGAAGCATGGCTTCAATCGTCTTGGTAGGCCATCTTCCATAGACAAGCTCGAAGGGTGCAGTTTTTCCTAGTTTCCTGGATAGCTGTGTTGTGCGCAAACGTGAAATATGGGAGTACGTCGTCAGCAGTGTTAAGTTCAACGTCGACGTACATAGACCGCATATTCGCGATTGTTCAGACGTTCCGTTAGTCCGTTCGTATGGGGGTGGTACGCCGTCCTTCTTCGGTGATCGGTGTTGCTGTCGGCAGCACTTCGCCTTCATTTTTCCCACAGTGCGGGTTGGGCCGAGATGTCCGGAGGACGGGTCGTTGTGGCACGCTTCCAAAATATTGGGACAATTGTGTGCGAGGAGGACAAGAAGGTGACTTGTTTATGATCCAGGGTTGATTTTTTTCTTCACGAGGACGGAGTTTCTGAGGCTCAGTGCGGGTAACTTGCGTTTGAAGGACCCTGGCAGGCTGATGTTACGTCCTTCGCGATAGTGGAATATGACGCGTAACTCGGTGTCCGCAGGCTGCTGGGACGTTAGGTCGCTTTCCGTCACGACTCGAGGAATGCGCTGTGTTCGACGAAATCTTGTGGTGGTGGGTCGAAAGCGGTGCGAGACGGGTAGTCGGTGTCAGACTGTCTCCTGCCGGATTGATAATTTATTGTCACGTCGAATTTTCGCCGGCGCAAGCTTCAACCTTCTGAGATGGAGAGGGGGTCCTTCAAATTGGCGAACCAAAACTATGTATGGTGTTGTGCGCATTGAGCGTCACAACCTTGAACGGCCCTCCATACACGCATGGGCGAAATTTAGAAATCGCCCATATAATAGTCAGACACTCTTTCTCAGTTTCTGAGTAGTTTTTTCTTCCTTTTTCAGACCACGGCTCGCATAAGCGTTTACTTTTTCGCAACCGCTTTGCATTTGGACGAGGACGGCCCCCAATCCTATATTAATGGCGTCCGTATGCATTTCGGTTTCGGCGTTTTCATCGAAATGAGCGAGCCCAAGCGGGTTTGCAGGCGTTGTTGCAGCTCGCAGAATGCTTCCTCTTGGGCGCTACGGATGCACGAATGGTCTCGAATACGGGCTCTAACATTGCAAGGTGTCCATCGAAAGTCCTCGAGAATACCACAGTGTCGTCGAGGTACAGGAGACAGGCGTGCCACTTTAGGCCAGCTAGCACACTGTCTATGACCCTTTGAAACATCGCTGGTGGCGTGCACAGCGCAAACCGCATCACCTTGAACTCGTATAGGCCGTCCGAGACTACGAATGCAGTCTTCTCCCGGTCTGTCTCGTCCACTTCAATTTGCCAGTAGCCTGTCTTCAAATCCATCAAAGAGAAGTACCTTGAGTTGCAGAGGTGGTCGAGAGCGTCGTCTATTCGTGACAGGGGTACACATCCATTTTGGGGATTTTGTTCAGCCGCCGGTAGTCAACGCAGCACCTTAATGGGCCATCTTTTTTTCACGAGTACAGCCGATGCAACCCAGGTGCGTTTTGATGGCTGTATACTGTCGTCCCTGAGCATGTCGTCAACTTTTGCCCGAATAGCTTCCCTCCCGTGTGAAGACATGTGGTACGGTGACCGGCGGGTAGGTCGGGCTGCAAATTGGGTTATCATTTGGTGCTTCGCTAGCGGTGTCTAACGCAGTTGTGAGTTCGACGAAAAAACACTCGCTGTAGCGACGCAGCAAAGGAAATTATTTCTTGCGTTTTTCTTTTGCAGCACCGGGTTAACATCGAAGGGATGCGGAAGCTCGAAGGCATCTTCGGCTCCTGGTCAAAAGTTTGCTACCGCGATCACGTCACTTCCTTCTTGCGTTTCTTGGAGGAACGCTAGTGCAGCACCCTTGGTAATATGCTTCTACTCCTCGGTGAATTTAGTGACCAAAATGTGGGATTTGCATTGCTCGAAGCGCGCAATGCCTCTTGCGACAGAGACACCACGCTCTAGAAGCAAACTTTGCTCACCCTCTAGGATAGCAGTAACGCCAAGAACAGAATCTCCACCGGAAACGTTGATCGTCAACATTGCGCGGTGTGGCAGAGTGACGCAATCATCGGCGATCCTTACAGCAGCACGATGTTCGGGATTCGGTGCCGGCGTCATGGAGTGATGGAAGGAGAAATTTATGCACATTGTCTGCAGATCAATTATGGCCCTGTTGTCCATCAAAAAGTTTATTCGGAGAATTACGTCAAGGGAGCAGTTAGGCAGAATGACGACCGCTGCAGGGTACGTGATGTCGTCTATGTTGAGGCCCGCTGTGCACATTCCACTTGGTGTTAGGAGATGGCCTCCTGCTGTGCGTATATGCGGACCGTCCCACCTGGTCGTAACTTTCTTCAGCTTAAAAGCCAATGATCCACTCACTACTGAGTAGTCGGCTCCCTTGTCTATGAGGGCGACTACATCAAAGCCGTCGATAGACACCTGAACATCGAAGACCGCCTTCCTTAAGTTCAGGGTGCGTCGGGGAGCCGGATCTAGGCCAACAAACTGAATGTGCTAAAACTGAAATATCCTTAAATCAACCTCCATTGCATTTATCATGCCAAGACCGAAATGGTTGGGTAAAAGCATCGCGGTTTAGCAGAGAAGAGACGGGGGCTTTTGAAGTAGGGGAGCGAGGAGTCGCTTGTCTTTCAAAGACATATGCAGCGAAGAAAGGCGATACGTGGCCCATATTTTATGGGTGGCTGTTGGCATGTCGTTCTCCCCAAGTGTTATTATTCTGTGCCAGTGTTATAATTCTCGACTATACGACCATAGGTGGACCTTTGAGTGGCACAGCGCCGCACCGTCCTGCAGTTTCTTGGACGTAGTAACCTACTTACTTCTGCAAAGCTTATATACCTTGGGGTAGGTTTATCGCCAGAAGAGATAGGACGCACAGAGGATAAGCTGGAGGTGAAGTCACAAAAGAATCGCGATAACCGCGCTTATCCTGCTTCTATCGCCACGGGATGCCATTGGACCCCCGCCGCTTCGAACTACCAGAAGTACTACTACCCGGAAGTCATAATGGCCTCCTGCCGTGCAGTGCCGACTGCGCAGTGAATGAAGCTTATCAGACGGCAAATCTGCGTTGAAATGTTTTTCTACTAAGGAGGTAGCAGCTATTCCCTCGTTATCTGTATTTTAAAAATTATTTTGAAAATGGGCGCTTCTACAGGTTCATCTACAGCTGCAAGAATTAGCTGCTCGTTAATCAGCTTTTATGCTATTACAAAAACTGGCGGAACTGTCGCACCGAAGATAATCATCAAAAACAGGAAAACTAATATTCGGTCAACTTGCTGTACAATTAAATTTTGTTCTTGTAATTGTAAATTTGCAAAACGTAATTAGCATAATAAAGCAAAAATGTAAAAAAGATATAGATGCATTTGTTTTTGCTCTCCTGCGCAAGCACCAAATTTTCTATTCTACTAAATTTTATGCAAAATGCTGTGTTTTTTTTCTACTAAAGAAATTGTTTATATAGTGAATAATAAAAAAAAATTGATGTTAATTTTGCGGCTGCAACTTTCCTACTGGTGTTGTCCATTCAAATTTAAAATATTGTGCACTGGGACCATAAGTATGTTTCAAGAACACATTTCTTTGTTTTGGGGGCTGCCCTGTACTACTATTTGCTGCGCCCTGTTGTGTGGGCTACAATAAATTCCATTTTTCTCTGTTTCAAACGTCACGTTTCCACTTTGGATGGCTTTGCAAACCGGCATTGCCGGTAGCTTCATATCGGTTGTGGCGGCGGAAGCGTCCGGTGAGTCTGGCACCGGTACATGCTCGATGTCTTTTGTCTCTGCGGTTTCCCTTCGAACTATTAATTTCATTACGCTAGCTTACTCGAACGTGACCCTCTGGTTACTAGTTATTGGGCGCCTAAGTGAGCGCGTCACAGTTACATGCGGGATCCGGCAGGGCTGCACTGATCTCCCTCGCTCTTTTCCATATGCCTCTCAACCGGCTGTGGCACGTGGCAGCGTTCCGTTCCATCCATGGTTTCTCGGTGCCCGTTCAAGCCCAAATTGATGTTTGTGATTATGAGTTGATGTTTCTATTTTCCTGCGCGGGGAGGACAGATGCCGAGCATTTATGCTGCTTTTTTCGGAAATTTTTGAGCTGTCTGATGCACGTCTGAATGGGTTTGCTGTAACGCGTCTGTGGGAAAGGGTATGCTGTACCGGGCCAACCAGTGCATAGGCATGGAGTCAACAGTCAGACTGTTTATCTCTGAGAGGAGCTGTTATTGGCGGTGAGATGCTTGAGTGGCGCCCCCTGGCTCTAACGTCGGCTTAAAGATTCGCGCCACGGTCGTCTGCTACTCTCCGCTTGTGAGGGGCAGCAGTGCCTGTGCTCGAAATCGCCCTCTTTGATGCATTAGGGCGTTAAAAAGCACATTTTTAGTAATGCAGTTGCTTTTGGCAGCTTCTGACACATCTGAGTAATTGAAAGCTGTATTCCCCACACGTTTTGCACACACGAGGAGAGAAAGAACAACTTCTTTCTCGCAGAAAATTTCTGACCGGTCAGAACGTCGTGTTCAGACCGTCCTTTTGAGCGTATTAGCAAGGTTCGGGGCACAGATAATTATTCAAAATGCGTTGGCTTCCCTACAGTATTTTTGAGATGCTCTTATGATGACTCAAGTCGAGTGCTACGTACATGCGCATCACACAGCAGGAAATAAAGCGGCTGTCTTCTACTTTTTTCGTGGTTGACTTGCAACAGATGAATGTTTTTTCTGAGCCCAACGCATTAATCTAAATAAATAATTAATAACCGTCACAAACGCCTTATTATAGGTTTGGGGATGTTTTTGAGGCTCATAAACATCGTGAGGATACTTTCTTGAGGCTGTATGCATGGCATACATTTCCTTCTTTACATATTGGCTTCCGTTATGGATACTTGCAAGAAAGCGCATATCCGCTGCGTGCGTTGTTTATTCACATGCAAATAAAATGTGAAGGTTTTCGCTGTGCCACCGCGATCGCACCCCAGACAACGTTGTCCAGAGTACTCGAAAGCGGCTTTTATGCTTCGAATTAACATTGTAACTATTGTTATAATAACGAATCAATCCGCACAATCATGCATGTTTACAGGTGTTTAAGGCTTGATATACTCGACAAGGAGCGCAATAAATAGTATGGGTGCATATATTACAAGAATCGAAACCTATGAATATTTCCAAGGCACTCTCTTCAACTCTTTTCAACTCTTCCAGGCTTAAAGAACAAACCCGGGAAGGTGATCTACTAATTGGAAGAAATCACTGTTACTCATTTGCCCTACACTGAGGACCCAGATAACTAATCAGCTCGATTTTACTGTTAGAGTTGTCTCCTGTGGGGAATGTACTAAAATATCCTGTCAGGTGTGAACAAACATAGTGTTACTGTATCTTTACAGTAGACGTGATTCGTTTTCTTAAATAAACCTCTGTACTTGTTAGGAGCGTGTTATAAAACTTGCACGCGCCTATACACACAGTGGGTTATTCGGAACTCAAACTACAGTTCTTGCAGCCCCATAAGGCATGTCGGCATACTATCATGCCATAGCAACGTAAAGTGATGTATTACAGTACTTTCGAGCGTTCGGCAAGGTTGCAAAAACTCTTACATTACATACGATTACCGAGAATCGTATTGCCTTCTGCCAAAGCCGACAGCCCCGATGGCCTGGTATGTGTTTTGGTCTTGCAATTTCGCTGTTGTCGGGTTTTAGCAGCTGGATGTTCCAAGATTGCTTAATACAGAAGCTGACCCCTCGCTCCGACTCTTCCCGCTCCGCACAGGACCGGCTTCGCAAGGAATTGAGCGACGCCGGCAATGTTGCTTCCGTAGCGGTATCCAAAACTGCACTTTAACTCACGCCTTGAGCTAGTATATGCGATTTTATGTTTATTATTGTAATAAGCTTTCCAGATGCCAGATATGGTGCGGACAAGCACCAGACGTCAACCGACCGGAAAGAAACTGCGGTGGGAGCGAGGCCGAGTGAAGCAGACGACAAACGCGAGAATCCCTAAGCCTACGTTACGGTGGCGGGCGTCGCAGCGCCGCCCGTAGTCGCGCTCAGCGCCAATAGGTCCTCTCAGAGAGAAACAGTTGTAAATATCTGGAAGTGGAGCTATTAACGGTGCCATCGGCAGTGCTTCCCTCCGCGACCTCTTTCTGTACTACTGCAACGTATCTGTGCGCTATCATGAAAGTAATAAACTTTGAGTTCATTTGATTTCATTTGATATTAGGTCATGTATTTCAGCGGTGTTCTTTTATGTGGTGTGGCTCGGCTGCATCACGACATTACCCGGTGGCTGGATCGAAATTTCAGTTCCTTTTTCTTGGCTGAAGAGACCTAGTTCATTGCTCACGATCTGCTGCATCTGCACCGCAGCATAGGGGTTGATGATTAGCTTGCATGCGTGAACGAGATGTCAAGTGTTCTAGCATTGCGTGATATTTGGTAACTGAGAGAGAGAGAAAGAGAGAGGGAGAGAGAGAGAAGGCTTTTTATTTGAAACGCAGAGAGGTGTGCCGGCGTTTCCAGTCATCTACATGCTTCTCTGTTGAGCTAGGGATAGAAAATGACCAAGAAAGAGCTTGACAAGAAAGAAAAAAGAAAAACAAGTTATCATGACCTTGGGCAAAAACAGACTTTTAAAAATTTGGTTTTTGGTCTGAGCTTGAGCCATGTAATTCACAATTGCGAAATTAGGCCAATGTCAGCCAAATAACATAACAGACTCCGTAGAGCATGGCGCTGCTTCGAGGAACAAATCCATCTTCTTAAGATATTATTGAGAGTTATTAGTCCATGTGCCAGGCGTCCGCGATCACACTTCTTTGAAAACTGATAGATGAACACACTATCCGGGACGCACTACCACGATAGATGAACGCACTACCACGAGCGAGCGTGCTGCTTGCTCGTTTCTTAGTGAAGAGCCCAGTTTCTGAGCAACAGTGGTGCAACCACCGGCTTTCTATAGGTACATTGATAAAACACTTAGAGGCTTTTGGTCGAGCAACAGAGATTTGGATATTAGAGGCACATCTGCAACTGAGATATCGTGATGATGTCACGGTTTGGTGATGTGAACAACGAGACCCACGCACGTGAGATGCAATGACAGAAAATCAACACGAAGATCCAGCAAACGGTCGAATGACATTTATAGATACAGAGACGGAAGACAGAAAAAGTACAGATAGAAAAACTAAGGACTAACCTCCTAGTCGCGAAAGTGCTACTAGCAACACAGTTATCGAGCTAGGCAAATGAACGAAAGAGCTCACCGTAAAGCTCACCGTTGCCTGTTAGAGCTCTCGGGCTCAGGCGTTGCTTTTTCTAAGCGCGTGTTCCAAAGCCGATGTCTTCGCAGGCGTCGCAGACGAAAGGTGTGCAATAACGCCGTATCACCGGTACCCTTATTGGCCGGATAACCAGACGATTGGACACCGTGGCATATATGCAGCACGTGCCGACTCCAAAGAGGCCGCACTGGCCGAGGCTTTCCGGCACACAGAACGGGTGCCTCAATAAGCCGGGGGAGCACGGGTTGTCCGCCAAGTGCCGTGCTGTCTCCGCAGGTAGTAATGATGGCCAGGCTACCCGGCCGGAAGCTCGAGTGCCTGGAGATGGGCGGGTGTTCGTCCATATGGCGCGGGCCCCGCTGTGGCGGCTGAACTGGCGACATCCCAGCGCTGATGCGTGTAGTAGCCCTAGGGTGAAGGTCGCCTTTATTAGCGCACTCGAACTCCAGCTGGTCTTGCGTTCCCTGTTCCGACGTCCTCCTCTTCCACCTCCACGCTCTTCGCCGCATCCTTCTCTTATGGCGCATACCCGCGTCCAGGGGATTGGCCTTGTTGTCAATGCCTCCTTCATCTTCTACATCTTGGTCCTCGACCAAGTATCATAATAATCATCACAACATCATCACAATCATCATCATCACAGCTGGTATCATCACAATATGCAAGCAATTGGCTATTCGACAGTTGGATGACAGGCATAAGAGAGCACTTGCGGGGCCCGCTGGCAACAGTTAACGTGAGCGGTGCTTTCGGCAGACATTCGTGATTTCGGGTGGTTCCGTTGCTGGAGAGTTTTGCCAACGTGTGACTGCCGTGAAGCATTTGGTGCGGTTCCCTCTGCCCGATGCCGGCAATGCGGATACAATGAGGCACTAGAGCATGCCCTTTTTGAGTGTCGTGTGGCCGCCACAATGTGGGTTTTTGTCGGCGAATGTTTCAGCTTAAGGAGTGAGCCCACAGGAAACCGAGAGATCCGTTCGGCATCTTTCCGCTGTGTGTAGGTGCATTTGTTGTTTGACGCCAGCGAGGTGTAGGCGCCTTGCAGACACCCCTGCAGTGCGGGATGCAACTGCAGTTGTGGCGCGCTTGAAAAATGGCAATGTAGCAATTTCAGCATAAGATGGGTGCTCTGGAAACAGGCTTTCCTCAAGCGTTGTCGACAGGTTTCATCAAGGTCTCTAATGACACTGCGAAGTTGTGAATTCTCATTTATTATTCAACAACACGTTGGTTCGGCATGGACTGGAGTGGGAGTGTTATATTTTTAGCGGCCACGGTGCAACCTAGGTTGTCAGGCAGAACATGCCTCGATGTATGTTCTTAGATGTGAACTCATATGTGAGAACGGTTGTGGCTCTTATGTTGAACGGAGTGCATGAAATGCGGTGATTGATCCTTATGCCGTGCATATTAGAGTAACGAAGCTTCGGTTTGTGGAGTTTTGGTATGGTGGACTTTATTTGTCGAAATTTTCCGTGTCACTCATAGTGAATATTTCTATCTGATTGCATATACCCGTGTCTTCTCGACCCGTGTAGAGGCGCACTACAGGAGTTAATAAATGCTCTTAATCGGGTAATTTGAAATCCGCTATTTTTGTGCGTAACGCCGCGAAACCCCATGAGCTCGGAAGAGCCAAGACAAAAATCCAGGCCCCCAAAGTGCTCCTCGACTATTCACTGGCAGTGTCGGTCATACCTAACAACTCAGCCCCTCTGAAACGTTCAGGTGGAATGCGCATTGGATCGGATAGCTCATTTCATTTCAGGGGCATTAGTGCAAAGGCTTGCTCTTTTTATGCTGACAGCGATCCTTCTAAGTAGAGCTGCATGTTTCCTCGTTATTCCAATCACTGCAGTTGCCTAGGCGCTTCGGAGGATACTTCTTTATTGCACCTCTACCTGTTGTGCTTGGTACATCCTGTTTCACCATTTTCATTTTGACATTAGGATCTTCATATTTTCTCGTAATGACTTTACCAACACAATGCCTTCTGCAGCCGTGGTGCTGGGGTGACAGCATCTGTCAGGCGCCTTCATGAGTGAGCTTGAGTTGCATTTAAGGTGTGGATATTTCTGATGTGACTCTTCGCAACCCTTCTAGATTTGTGCAGCTTGAGTAAGTTGTTCCTTACGCACAGTTCTTCCAGCTCTTAAAACCATTAAATACCGGCGGCTTTTTAGGTGCCTGCATGACATTTTCATTGATCTCATCATTCCTCATCGTCGTTAAAAGTAATAGACGCAGTCCGTTCTTTATATCTTCTATTGCCGTGAAAGCTGTTTAAAAGTCGTCTGTCAAAACAAAAGAAACTGGCATCGCCTTTGTGCCAATAAATTAACCCACGCGTTCTTTTTATGGTAGGAAGAAGTCGGTTGGGCAACCAGGGAGATAATGATGGCCTTCGTTGAAATGTTCCAGGGAACCGTGTTTTTGTTGGCAGTGTTGGTGCTTTGCATTGCTCTGCATTGCTCTTTACGAGGCCCATTTGTTTTCGTGGGCACTCTTTACAATGTCATTATTTGAATGCTGTTGTAACTCTGTAAACATCTTGTCAATTCTAGATGCCGTCAAAAGGTGGGAAGATTCATATTATTTTGCGCTTCTAATTTATCCAGTTCGACAAGCTCTTCAATTGGACCGTCCAGTTCCCCTAGAATTGTATGCTTTTCAATCATGGTTTTCTTCAGAAACGTCCAAATAATAATTGATGCCGTCTCCGTATCTATTTGTAATTTCATGTCGTCAATGATGGCGGTGGCGGCGTTGTTGGCTAAGCTTCGACGTTGGCAACTTGCCTCGTTGTGCATGATCGGCGTTGGTAATGCCTCCTGGGCGTCAAGAAAAGCCATGATGAAAAACCGAAGGTATTTCTTTTGCTGGTCCCGGCAAGGCGTTCGCAAAGAACAGGAAGCCTGTGGAGGGCATGCGGTCAAGTAGCTGGATTGCATGTCATGAATTCTGTCTTGGCTATTCTGAACGGCCGCATTTACTCAGTGAGCAAGGGTAGCTGATCAGTCCAGTCACAGCCAGGTCACTCACTTCATCGTTTTTGTCGGTCGGCACTCAGTGCAACGGTGTAACTCTTTCATGCCTGTCACGGCTCCATGTTGCTTAAGGAAAAGAGGTGCGGGTAGCCGGACGGGATTTTTTGAAACGAGGATAGAACGGTTAAACAATCCAAGTAAGCCCAGAACACAAGCGGAAATGGCCACCTCGTCTTGCAAAAATAGTTTTAACAAGCAGAAATTGGTTATTCAGGTTTCCTGTGAAAGCACTACACATGCCTTTTGTAGGGACAATAGGGCCGAAACGTTCGCTACTAGCTACTAGGTGCAAAGTCTGGGGTTGGATTCTTAGATGACAAACATGTTTCTTTCGGGAAAATCGGAGTACTACAAATAGCCAGAGTTATGATTAAGGGTGTTTCAACCAACAATCCCTTGAATAGCTGTTCCTTTATAAGAATTTATTGCAACTCTCTAATTGATTTCCCCGCTGATGGCTGTTGGTAGGGAATTTGTGTTTTAGAAAGCTCCTAGTGGGTGCAACACCTTGTCAAAGATTAAACATAAATAGGTTCACTTTAGGTAATATAACATCATCTGATTCAATATGTTTCTGTGGTAAAACCAAGATACGTTAATTAACAAGCACCTACGCGCTGACATTTCTCGTTCTACAATACTCTCTACGTGTCTCGTTCTACAATCTTGTCTTCGATTGCCGAAGCATATTATCGCATCACTTGATTGTGTTGGATCTTGGATGAGTGCTATGCGGCGGCGTAAATTTGTGGCCACAGTTATGAGGAAGTATAAGAGGAATAGGTATTCCCAAAGCTGACACCCGATTTTCTTCTGGGAAAGACTATTGCAGCAGAGTGTGTGTGCTCTGGCAATAAACGTACTCGGGGTGCTAATGTTTCGCAAGAAAAATGTCGAATGCGTTTTTGGTAAATATGCGGCTTCAGACTAAGTAAAGGTTCTAGCAAGAAAGTTCTCAGGTAGCCAATAATCGTAGCATTTTCCACAAAATCCTTATAAATGCTTCCACTAATCTCACTCGTGTGTATGTGCGATGCGTTCGCATTGAATACACGTAGCTACAATTTTCTATGTTTGACCGCGGATTTCTACATAATAGACAACCTTAGCAAACCCGTCGCGTCACCTTAAGCACATAAATGCATGGAATATCCCCACAGACATTCATTCTAAAATAAAAATAGAAAGTTACAAGTTCATTCGTTTACCTACGATGAGAAGGATGCAAGCGTTTCATTTCTGCTTTGCACGGATCACAATTGCCTTCTTGTAGCTCATTGTGTGCATATCATGGATCGAGATTTTCTTAACCAATATCTACACGTAGCTATCCAACACTACTTCGTTCAGACGGATGGTTAACTTGTACAAATACTATTTCGAGTGCTTGATTTTTGTTTGCCGAACAAACAGCAGGGCTATGAAAAAACGCCATAGTTTATTTCTCCTGATTGAGGAGGACCACCTGGCTATCGTTACCACGCACCGAAATGTCAGCGCACGGCGTTTTTCTTTTGGCCTCCACCAGAAAATCAGCCGCAGTGGCCGAGATCAAACCTACGTGACTTCCCCTACGTGACTTCCCAAACCTACGATCAAACCCCTAAACCACTGAGCCACTGTTGCGGATACAAGAGCTATGTACTCCCTCATGGCGCGGTACACTGCTGCTGTTTTGGGGATTGTATGTATTCGCGTAAAACGTTAGCTAAGCACAATGACGAAGCACCTTTAGCAGATCTATATCTCGAAGGGCGTCTGCGGTTCGAAAGCATGATTATTACGATGGGAGCAATGAGAACTGAGGCTACACTGTATGTTTTCGTGATTGTGCATGTTAAATGCAACGTTTAAATAAATGTGGCACTCCTAGGCCTGGATAACAGTGGTCTCATACTTTAATAAAATATCTCAAAGAAAGTATTTGTACAAACTCGAAAGTTTTTGCAGTAAAAACATCATTTAGTGTTGAGGGCGGCCAAGCGTTGGAAAAATAGAACACTCCCATTTTCTCGCGCTGCCGAGCTATCGCGTTTGGTAAAAAGCTGCTCGTGTAGTGAGTAGCACCAAATATATATGTGAACTACTTTGGTGGGAAATATGTGAAAATCGGTTAGATCTCGAACACCAACACGCACGCACACACACACTCACACGCACACAAACACGTGCACACACATATGCACACACACCACGCATGTATTGCTGCGGTATTTACAGCATAGTCGCTGAACGCGTACAACGAGTGCTACAAGGGGACAGGATGCTTTTCTTCACCGCGAGACCCAAACCCAGTTTTATTAAGTGCGACGGTAAAAGTGAGGCTGGAACGTTGCGGCCGTATCTTGCGTCGTCTGCTGGCACTCAGCTTCTTACAGGGAATTCCCTAGGAAGCGACTCGCGAGGACACAACAAGCCTGCTCTCTGCAACAACAAATTCCCTAAACGTCACCAACTTTTGTCCCCAACTGGCAGTGGTTGTAGGAGCCAATCAAAACGTGGAGTATTTTCCTCCTTTTAGCCGCATGCGCTCATTTGACCCGGGTCTTTGGTTCTTCGGCTCCGTAACTGAGCGGAAGGGCCAAAAGAGCCGAAGAGCGGCTCCTAATAACATACGGTTCTCCTGACTCGATTTGTCTGCTCCCACGTCAGGGGGCGCAAGAGGAATTTGGAAAATTAGCCCCAGCTGCCCCGGCAGTGCAGTTGCTTTCTTGTGCCGGCAATAGCTGGCGCAGAGAGCCAGGCTGTTCGGCTGCGTTGCTTCCTTGATGGTTGGCTGTGCTGTGGCTCACCCCGTTCAACACGGATCACTCAGGGGGCTAGAAGGGGCTTCCTCTCTCCAAGAGAACCACCGCTAACTTTAACTGAGCCACGGCTCACCCGCTCTTCAAAATGAGCGGCTCAAAAGATCCGGATCACTCCTGAGCATATGCATCTTTATCTGGCTGGCGAGCTATAGTTGTAGCTTATCGAGTGGCGTAGTTTTAGTTGCTCTAAAGACAATGGATTGTCGCTTAGGGCACCAGTGATTGAAGGTAAGCGACTTGTCAACTTTCGTGCTTGAATTTTGTATTTAACTGGGCAGGGCTAATCCATTCGGTGTTAGGGGTTTGCGTCGCTGCTTAGCCCTGCTGTTTTTTGACAGCGACTGATTTTGTGGCTTACGTAAATCTGCGAGAGCGCCTTTCGGCTGCGGATATTGCCTGTGGGAGCAGTAACAGTAGGGCTGTTTGATTTACTGTCCCGGACTCACCGCACTCCTAGAGAAGCGCTCACGCATTCGAATTTCCTGTGTATCCTATCCCGCGGACTATCCGCGGTGATTTCTAGTGTGTGAATTGAAGAGCCCAAGTATTTGTGCTAGGGTTTTTGTTTAGCGAATCGCGATCATACTGCTACATTAGCTAAAGGGTTTCGTGCTCGCAACCGATCGCCAATACTCGCGGTCGACTGCTCCAGGTGGAGTTCGCGACAATTATAATTTCTTTTTTGTGGATAGTCCTTTTTAAGAAATTGCGAAGTTGTACGTCTTCCCATCATTTTTCGAACCTACTTTTAGCCTAGGCACATAGTAGTCTACACTACTCTGCAGGTATTGTCATCTTTCAAAGCGATCACTCACTAAGTGCACTGATACAAACAAGGCTCTCTGCATTCAGATAGAGTATACGATGGCTGGTAACTGGAGGTACACTCGCACGCTCCACACATGTAGTGTAGTGTTGCGGTCGTTCGATAATGTCATAAATGGTTCTGTATCAGTACCGCCAAAACCATGCATTCAAACCTACCACGTCAGAACTGCATACGTATAGTGCGTCTGGTGCACAAGCATAAGCAATACTTGCCGCGCATGGTGAGCGTTTAAGCACTGCAACGTTTATCCCCGTCCTCGAATAACCCGCGGCCACGCGTGTAGCTCAGTTAAATTTTGCGTTGGAGTCTCATTCTGTAGATGAGTGTACCCCGCACAAGAGCAAATGCTTCAACAAATAATGTGGGTCTCCTCTGGACTGGTTAAGACCGAAGGTCGCTTTTTAGTAGCCTGTGTACAGCACTGCACAGCAAATATTACCCTGTTTTTCAAAACAGACTACTTCTCATAAACAAATATACCTCTAGAAAATATACCACTAGAGAATAGATAGAAGAACAGACTTTTTTATATGTGCGCAGTGTTTATGTCACACTGGAAGCGTTCTTTTATTTCAGAAGAGGATACTTTCTGTCTGGTCGCAATAATTTTAGGCACTGCTGTTGTGATATTTGTCATGCATTATTGACAATATTGCTATTTTGTCATATTTTTTCGGTCAATACTAACGTGTCTGAATTTTGAAGATCGTTTGAATGGGCTTGATACGTGTGAGTGTGAGCACAAACTTCAGTCTAGTGCCCTATGCTTCCCTCATACATCAAAGCCATTGTGGAGGCCTAATTGGATGCGTGTTTCAGAAAGAAAAAGTGTTCGCTATGATATTGGCGGTACCAGTTAAAAACATGCACTGACACATCATGAGGGCTTCAAGCACTGCACAGGTAGAAGAGTGGAGCCTGTTTTAAGCTGCAATCGCCTAGAAGAGACTTCCTAAACAAAAGATTCTTCTGCTTCTATTTTTTTTCAGACGTTCATCACATAGTCCGCCAGCCCCCTGCAGTAAAATCATTAGGGCAAGGTTTGCAATTTAAGTCTGCGCTTTATCACAGAATAGCAGAGGCAATAATTTACCGCAGCTTGGTCCCTTTTTATGCATACATGAACTGGTCATAATGAACGGCCCGTACTTCCAAAATAGAGAGAATAATTCGGTTAGTAACTTGATCGTTGATATTGTCACCATGCTGTAATAGTCACTTTGCCAATCCTTAAATCCAGGTAAATAAGGCCTTTTAAGGTTCTCATATTTTCTCTTGGAGTGTAAAAAACACCATGCTGAACAGCCTAATTACGCATTTAGGGCTTTGAAGGGGGGAAGGCGAATGCGAGTTGCTTGTTTTTGCTAATAACTTTCGTCATGCAGGCTACTGACTGTTACACCATGCAGTGGAGATCAGCTGGCATGCGCTACTTGGATGGTCTGGGTAGACCTCTCATCAGATGTCACTGGCTGTTTTTCAGATTGGTTACAATGTGTGAGCACCTAGTTCTTTGCAGTTATAGCGTCTTGTTATGACGTGCAAAGTGATATTCAGTTACTAGAACTTGCCTGTTTTGACTGGGAGTGGGTATTGACAAGTGTTTCGGTCTTCAAATAGAACTGTGTTTATGCAAGTTGGCTTAATTTCAGCAATTCATTGCTCTCGGAGTTACTAATCAGTGAATTTGGATGTATTTCATTTGACGTCTTTAAGTAATGTTTAGCCTGAACTTATGCTGCCATTGTAGGTTGGGCTGCTCAAACAAAAGTACAACGATGGGACTTCTCTGTAGATAAGAGAAAACTAGTATGAACAAGATGCGACATTTGCTAAGAAGTGGAATCTGTATTTATTACGCCTGACATGAACATGCTGGAAAAATTACGCCCACCTGCCCTCGCGGGCACCCTGGTTTGATGCAACTCGTCCCATAAGGGGTTCCATTGGCGTTTTCCATCGTATTGATTACGCTTATAGCAGGGATTCTCACGAGAAAGGGGGGTGGGCGAAAATTTCCATTTTCACCATGCAATGCCCATGCAGTACAGGTATGCTCAGGTATGGTCTTTATTGCAGACGAGAATGAGTGCCTTGTGGTCCGTAAAGTGCACAGTTAGGGGCTCGACGATTGCATCAAGCAATCGTCGAGTACTGCGAGAGAGTGCAAGCGTAAAGCGGACGACCGTCTTCTCAGACTGAGACCTCCGAGCGCGGCATGCCGCTTTATATTCACA
This sequence comes from Haemaphysalis longicornis, assembly GCF_048455015.1. NCBI lineage: Eukaryota > Metazoa > Arthropoda > Arachnida > Ixodida > Ixodidae > Haemaphysalis > Haemaphysalis longicornis. The sequence goes on along the minus strand of NW_027526257.1, from coordinate 39,332 downwards.
GCGCCCGAAGGAGAGGAGAGCACGGATAGAGAGATTACTGCACGTGCTCAGCACATGCAGCGCCGAGCGCAGCGCCACCCACCGGCGTCTAGCAACGGAGTGAGAATGCGCTGCGCCAACCCGCAGCTGTTTGGAAGAGAGTATTCGCTATCGGAGAGAGGAGAGGAGGAGAGGCGCAGCTCCGCGGACAACGCCGCACAGACGCAGGAAGGACAGGGGGCGAGCATGAGATGCGTTGCATCTAATAATGCAACAAGAAAGTCACTCCAAACTGATTAGGCATCGTCAAAAAGGTTAATTCAATGACCAAAGAATTTGTGGTGCGCACTTGCACCATCCCGTCTCTGCAGCACAGCTAAGTGGGAACAGCATTGCACTGACCATTCAGGTATTAGCCCCCAGAAGAGGAGTGTGTTCTAATATCCTCAGTAGTGAACATGTTTATAGACCAAGAATGCTACATGTTAAATGGAAAGAAAGTTTAGCGCTGAACAGATGTTGACTAAGGTACGATACGGAATACACAGGTGGACAACGTCCAACTGTTTATTCAAAGAAAAACACTTATTCATACACGACTTGTAACGAAAAAACAAATAGCAAAACGAAAGTACAGTCCAACTAACAAGTCTAAAATGGGGGAAGGGGGCACAATCGTTGGTCTGCACAAGTATTTCTTTGGAGTATTTCAAAATGGCTAATCCTTAAGGGAAAAAGCGTACAAGCCCGAGAGGTGTATTACGTAGCTTGTAACAGTAAAATATTTATCGATATTCTTTATGTGGCGATAGAGTTATTCCACTCCCCCACGTTAACATTTCAGGAGCGCATCCCCCTGCTCCTCCTCTTTGCCCCTAAACAGCACCCGTAAAGGGATCATCTTGACACCTGCGCTTCCAATGCATAGATGTCTCTGTCAAGTTGCGGGGTGGTTAGACTGAATCGTGATCTGCGATTTTTCTATTGCAGTGGTTTTTCGTGGTGCAGAATCCACTATCACTGTATAGATATGTAAACCATGACGATTCTGAATGCTAAGTATATACGAGGAGAACCTTTCCCACCACTAGCAGGGGTGCTACAATTCCTTCATATTAAAATCGCTTAGACCTCAGGTTCCCTTGGAACAATTTTACGGCAAATAACATGTACACAAGCGAAATACAGCATTCTGGTAATTAAAAACACACATCACAACTTATCATCAAACAGGTCTTCTCGGAATAGCTCAATCTTTCCTGAAAAATTCCATAAGTCTACACGGGATCCCAGAGCAAAAAACTGGGCTAAATAACAGTGACTACGTTACTAGGTTACTTTAGATAAACAACTATAATTTACAACTATGGTCATAATAAAAAAAGTGGGATCAAGTTCGAAATGCTGTCCATTTGATGGAAGTATGAATTTTCTGATTGCTTGATGGATTCGAGTGCCAATCCTAATACACTGTACCTACTCTTCCCATCCATCGCCTGCCCTGCTTGGTTTGAAGGTTGGATTGATGCTTTGCTTGAGGAAAACACGCGGGTACCGACGCAACAAGAAATGGGTAATAGCACGCAGTGTGAAGTGCAGTAAAAGTGTAATGATCAGAGGTCCAACTAGAATCGCGCGCCAGACGTACGACTCGCTCCGTTGCACGTTGTCTGCACTTGTATTTCCGGCACGTAAACAAGACCACAAACGAAAGACTAGCGAATCGTTCTCAGGACTTAGCACACCCACCCGGGCAGTTCGGCACAACACAAGTCTCTGGAGAATGTCCTCGCGGCGTCTCACCAAACCCCAGTCCCGGCTCGGATGTCAGCGTCGGTGACTGGCCAAGACTGCTGAGGGGGCGGAGTTCCTCGGGCCTACGCCGCGAGGCAAGCGGGCACCAGGGCTGTTTGAGCGCTCCTCCGGAACAAGGACGAGAGATACGTCGTGTCTTCTCGCCGGCCTGGAGGTCCAAGACGTAGGCCCGAACCACTGATCGAGCAGCCTCGTTTTTCTTCCTCTCTCGTTCTCCCTTCGCGTGCCCCGTCTTCTTCCTTCTCGTCGTCGGTCCCGCCCGTCATTTACACTTTCCCGCGCTTTCCCAACAGTAAAATCCCACACTTTACCACAAAAAGTAATATCTCAGAAGTAGGGGAGACAATATGGCGGCCCAGTCCTGCCCAACAAAGAGAAATTATCAACTCAAATATATAGTACATCTGTGAAGATACCTTTGCACACAAAATGTTGCTTTAGTGACAAATGGCCATCCTGCCCGCTGAGTATGTTAAGTGACTTTGCTGGATAAATATTTCTTTGTTCAAGGCCAGTACTGGGAGAAGTGTCCCAAACTTCAAGATGCTGCTAAAGCTAGCTTTCCATTTCAAATTATCTGAATACATTTGCATGGATGTAAATTTAGTCTCTTGGCCTACCGGGAGTTATATTTTTATAAGTAATATGCTCCAGTATAGCCTATCAGTTTGGGCGTTGCTCCTGAGCATAGTTTCACTCTTGTTAAACCCTGTAGTGGCACTTCACAATCTCACTGGTGGATTGAAAAATTTATTTTACATAGAGTGTCGTTTTGTAGCCAATATTCTTGCTCAAGCCTCTAATTTTACAAAACAAATTTCCTGACTTCAAACAATAAATAATTCACGTTAGAAAATTGGAATTCACTGCTTGAACAGTTTTATCAACCTATCTTCAGGTACTCTTAAAAGATATCAACGAACATTTTATGCGCGAAGCGTGAAAATAAGGAACGAGAAACCTGTTTAGCCCTTTTGATCGCTTTCCTGCAAGGAATAATGCTGTAATGTGTAGTTTGATGGATGTGCACGTGGATGGCTGAATGTAAATTGGTTGTTAAAAGTTTGGCGTTATTAGCAAGTACACAAAATGTCTGAAGTGCCGGGGTACAAATACAAATGGAATTCTGTGTGGCAATTTTTGGGTGTCGTACATTTTTCAAGGTTGTAGTCGAGCGGATAAGATATTCATGCCTGCCCAGAAGCCCCATTTTTCTTTGTGATGGACTTTGTTTTGCCTTAGTGGCTTTGTGACATCTGATATTGGAAAGATAAAGTTCTGAAGAGAATTCAACTGTGCAAATGGCTAGTTGGTCAAATAATGGTTGCCAGGCAGCTGACGCGTTGTGTCACTGGTCACATGGATAGAAAACTTTGTGGTGATGAACATTACGTCACGCTAGTTGTGGAGCTGACTGACAGTATTGCAACGTCACTTCAGCTTTCCTAGAAACAATAGTTTAAAGTCGTCGTCTTAATTCTGAAAGTAATGAACTGTGAAAGTATTTTGCGTTTATGTTCTTAAAAGGAGGCTTAAGCAGATAGAATTAGGCAAAAGCCAATTTTCTTAAAGGCCAATTTTTTCCGAGGAGTGAAATGTAGAGTCACGGCCGCTCGATGGAAACTAGGTCCGGCCTGCCCATTCACGCGCCGCCGATGGGCAGGCGCGTGAAATCGGAGTTGTCAGTTGCCGCCGCTACTTTCGTCGGGGGCGCCACACATCGGTGACGGCTGCCGCCGCCCTCGCTTCGGGGCGCCTACGGAATATCGACGATGATCGTTCCTTTAAACGTCGTTCACTGGCGTTCTAACACACGTATCTGGAAAATAATAACACCACAATTTACGGCAAAGATATGTCTTCAATGTCTAAGAATTTCATCTGTTTGATGGCGGTAATTCTTGTTCACTATTTAAAAAGACGAGTGCGATGCGGCCGCTCCCGCAACCAAGTTCCCGCGATGTTCGTGAGTACATGCGACTGTACAGCATGTTACAATGCTAATTCGGTTTAAACACAGCAGCGCGTTTGTGCTGGAAAATAAAACTCCAATATTGCTGCCATTCACCATGCTAATGGAAGGACAACTTTAAAACGGCCGTGTTTTAACCTTGCCAAAGGCTCAGCAGCCCCAGGGCTGTCTCATGTTTGAATTCAGGCACGGTAATTTTACTCCGAACCAAATGTCCCCAAATGCCGAGAAATTTTAGAAGGTCACATTTATTAGTAAACCGGATATTTACTCGTTAAACAGGGGAGTAAAATGCTTGGATGCGCTGCGTACGTAGATGCGCTGCTTTGCCTGAGAGAAACACCTGTGTACTATCGGCAATGTGTTTGTGATTTGCTGTCGTTCCGTATTTTGTTTGAATCGTGGTTTGATTTCGCATGTGCGGTCGAGTTTCCCGTATGTGTGAAATCTGACGTGTGAAGTCTGATAGGCCGCTTGGGAGGATATTAATAGATTTTATAAGAACTGCTAGGCAGTGAGAACTTGTGTATTTTTGCGTGATTTTATGTTGTGTAGCATTATGAACAGAAACGAACTAGCTCAGCTTCAAGTTTTAATAATCGATACATGTTAACTTCGGGAGGGTGGAATCGGAATTAACGTGGGCAAGCAACACGGTTGGAAGGATTAATGCGGCTTGCAGCATCGCGCGTCGGCGACGGGCGAGGGCATGGAAGCGAAGAATTACGGTTGCCGCTTGTACTCGCGGTGGGGTGCCACGTATCGGCACAGGCTCCGGTTTGGGTGCGAAGAGCAGCAGCGGCGGGAATGTTGAAGCTCGCGTGAGCGCTTTGATCTTTTCGTTTCGCAGAATTCCGCGCACTGCGCGTGTAATACAGCGTACTATTGTGCTCCTGGTTATGAAATGCCCAAAACTGCTGCGTGCCGCGCTGCAAGTCGAATTCCTCGAAAACCCCGGGCGTCTGCTACCACCAGTTCCCACCAAAGAGCGACTCCGAGACGCCTGGCTGCACAAAATCTCCCGTCAAGGCATCAACAAGGGCAGCTAACGGAAGCCAAGCTACAGATCGACCGTTTGCTCGCTGCACATCAAAGAGGATGACTACACGGTGGGATTGAAGCGCCAGTTATTGCTGCCAACAGCTGTGTCGACAAGATTTCCTTCGTACCCAACGTACGTGCAGCCGGGAAGCCCGAAAAGGAGGAGAGCGCATGTTCGGCCGCTGCTCGAGGCGTGTGTGTCGGCATCTCAAGTACGCAATCAAGGGCAAGTGAGCACAATGGTTGCAGAAAATGAAACGATTGAACGTTCAGTTCTGGGCCTAACTGGTAATGAATAAAGAGGTCAGCCGCACTTACCGAAAGATGCATACCCAATCCTGTACGCTCTCACGGACATGCAATCATGCGGCCAACGTAATTTTGAGACTCGAGAATGCCAGACTTCGTTCTATCTGACAGGCTTTTTCGATAACACCAAGAGAAATGCCCGCCGCCTTAAAATGAAAGAAAACAGACTAAACGAAAAACTGCAAAAACTGCAAAAACGCTGCGACGAGTTTCGCGAACAAGTGAAGAAGTTCGAGGAGGATCGCGCTGTACAGGCAGTTCGACACAGCGGACAAATTTGTAAGCTCCTTTCAAACACCGTTTTCCCACACCTCGCAGGCTGTCCGCTGATGTGGTGCGCCAGCAACAGGACCCGTACCACTGTCATGAGCTGTGCGAAATGTTCTTGAAAAAGCTATTGAGGCTGCTTCTTGCCACCTGGGCTGGCGACGTTAATAGTTCTTTGGAGAATCTACTGAAGCTTTCGCGAAAACATTTCTCGCCAAACGTTTTCCGCTTGTAAAGCTGATTGCCGGTGAACCATAGGTGAAGAGGACTTACAAATTTTCTGACAAGCCCAATAAACCCCCTTTAAATGTAATAAATTTACCTTTGATGTCCCAGCTATTTATTACAGTTTAAATTACCTTCCAACTGTATATTACATTGTGCAACTAGTGTAAATAAAAGAACGACTGCCGCAGTTTTACAGCATCCCAACTGCATTCTGTACTCATTTCCGTGTTTTGGTTCCCACGTAAATAGTCTTCTTGTTGCAATAAATCAGTTCATAGTTGCGTTCGCTCTGTCCATTTCATTCGTGTGTCCTCCATACTTTTGTGTACCCTGTAACCTAACGCGCAGTCTAACAATATTTCCAAAGAAAATGGACCAATAGACCCTAAAAGGTATTAAGATTATTCCAGTTCTCTTTGAAAACGCAGTTAAAGCAAGGTGGGAAAATATCCAGTCACATTTGTCAAACTCGCATTGAGAAATGGGCGTGTACGACACAGCATGAAACGTTTATGTAATTTTTACGTACGCGCAAGTTATTAGCTGTTTTGTAATAAACAAATGCGGTTGCTCAGACTAGCTTGCCACGCCGAATATTATTCCTGAAAGTCATGGGAAAGTCTTTAGAAAGAAATCCGCCTATTGCGCTCGGCGTTAGGAATGCGCCACCTGCTAATGTCGCATGCGGCGCGCTAAAAGGAAAACAAATTTAGCGCTGTGGCTACTTCTTATATGCTAGTTAGTCCGTGACGCCTATATTGTGAGTTTCCGCCTCACGTATCACCGCATATTATTATAAATTACAAAGATGCTGACTTCGGCCGTCGGTGCAGTCATTAACAACTTACACAACATTGAAACCGTTGAAACCGTGACCGCGGCCAGCAGCCGCCGCTCTTCTTTCACCGATGATTAGCGCCACGACTGACACTGCGGCGGAAAGGGAAACTAACGCCGTCACCGCCGGAGAGGCGCGTTCGGCAGGCCGGACCTAGTTTCCATCGAGCGGCCGTGGTAGAGTACACGCTACTCAACTGGATTATTTCTTAGCAATCTTCTTACTAAAATCCTTTTCTCGGAAAGGCATTGCCACCATGCCATTCGTCCTAGAACAGTGCAGGGCAGAAGCACCATTGTATGGCCTGAAGGGAGTCTTAGGATCATGGTTTTCACCTAAGTTGGTGAAAATGTTTTTTTTTCTTCAGATTTTCAATTTTTATGACGAAGAGGAATGGCACAAGCAAGGGACCACATCCGAATCATCAGGTGAGGATGTTTGAGGCATGTGCAATGTGCGTATACATACGTATATGTATACATATGTATTATGCGCAATGTACGTATACATAATACATATGTACACATATACATATTGAGTTGATCTGTACGGTCGAAGATTTAGTGTTTAACTAAATGTTTTTTTCAGCAGCCCACCTTTTCGGAAATAGTACCATATTTGATATTTCATGATAAAATATTCAACGATAAAAACAATTTTCTTTGTGTAAAATTTTTAAGCACCCCATCACACACCTCCATAATCACATAAAATGCTTTCAAAATTTTCTGAGCATTGTGGCAGGATAGCAGAAATAATGATCCCAACATGAATGGACAGAGTAAAACGCAAGCCAAGCAAGCTTACTTACTTGCTGAAAATCTTATTTTATAGTAATGTTCACAAAAAATAAAATTAGATTTGAGTTAGCATTGCGCAGCATCTTTGCTTTTCATGTCGTAATTGTTTTTTGCAATTTCTCGTATATCTGCCATCATACCATCACGCAACCTGCCAGCATCCACACACACGGCGGTAGCTGGCAGCATGCCGATACCATCACGCAACCTGCCAGCATCAACGCTACCATTATCGGCATGCTGCCAGCTACCGCCGTGCCAATCTGCCAGCATGCCCACATCAATCACCTTGCCATCGCGCCAGCATGCTGTCATTTGCCGTCGTGCAATCTTTAATGCCATTACCATATTCCACCATATTGATTTTTGATAGATTCCATCAACTCCACATTTCCAATAGGGTATGCTTCGGTTCTTCAAGGTATGCCGACGCAGATCACTCGGGGCAGAATGGTGTCTGATTTAGGTAGCGACCCAGTTCAGTGAGTCTGATCTGGTCCCACCCCGCCCCTCTCCCCCCACTGGGTCGCCTCCGGCAGCTAAACCCATCACCACACCACTTGTTTAATCACAAGCCGTAGTGGTAGCAACTGTGCTCGTCGGGAGTCAAGCCACATCCACCGGCTGTCCTCCACCGGCCGAAAGCTCACGCGAGGGCACGGCGACGGAGGAAGCCGTGGCGGCTCCCAACACCGCGGCACCGCCCGTGCCACATGTGGCCCCCCGACAACGTTGTCGGTGGGGGCTGCAGCGAAGGGCAGCTAGAAGGGTGCGCTGTGCAATGATTCCGATCCGTTGGTTTTATGAACACATCTGACGACGAAATGGACGTCGGAACGTTCTTGTCTGAACCGGAGCGCTAAGAACTTGTCCCGATGCCAAAGCCTCCAGAAAAGTACAAAAAAGCGTCGAATCCCTGGCCCGAAATAGAACACCTAAACATGCACAATCCAGTAGCTTTTACACTAAGTAATTGGAAGGGAAAACATAACTCAGTGGAACTGTAGAGGCCTTATTAAAATCCTTGACTATGTGTACGAGATACTGCACTCTCATCAGCCAAATTCCATGTGTATACAAGAAACGCATCTTATTCGGAAACACACAAACGTCCTGAATATTTACAGAAAATTTTGAAAGGACAGAGTTGTCTTGACACACTCTTCACGTGGTGTGGCCATAATCACCCGCAAATCAGCATGCCACCCCACCGATTTTAACACTACCCTTGAGGCTGTAGCAAACTGTATAATAATATTTAACAGGTTAATAATGGTATCCTCCCTCTACATCGCTGCTGACTTCCAATTCTCAAGCTCCGATGTCGAGGCACTGGTAGATAAGCTGCCAGAACCTTACATCCTCATGGGCGGCCTTAATGCACGTAATTCTCTTTGGGGCTCTTCTCACGCGGACGCCTCAGGTCGCCTTTTGGAAAAATTCTTGATATCATCTGGGGGACCATGCCTTTTTCACAAAAAAACAGCTACACATTATAATTTATAACACAACACTTACTCACACCTCGATTTGGCTGTTGGATCCGCAGTTGTCTTTCTATCTCTTGTTTGGGACGTGGGCACGAACCCATATGGTAGTGACCACTTCCAAACCACGCTAACATATATTGGTTTAGGACTGAACAGTCCATCTTCCCATAACAGGTTTAAAGACTGAAAGGCAAACTGTAGTACATTAACAGATACATACAAACTGCAGCACCCAGACATAGAAAATTACACGTAGTCGAAGCCACCCACCACCTCACTGCACACATCCTCGGTGCTGCGAGAAAGTCCATTCCCCAGGCCTCCGGTGCCCTGTGCAAATAAAGGAGGCCCTGGTGGAACGAGGACTGCCGGCGAGCACAAGAGGCTCAGAACAAGGCGTGGGGTGACCTTCGCTGGTACCCCACGGATAATAACATGGTATCCTTCAAACGGGCAGAAGCACTCTCAGGAAACGCGTGCGTCGCGGGGAAAAGGGAGAGTTTGGGCACCTTCAGACACTCAAAGTCTGGAGAGGTGTACGAAAACTAAAAGCACCACAGACACCGTGCCCCTTGTTAGTACAACAGGGGACACACTGGAAGACCAGGCTAACACACTCGCACAACACTTCCAACGAGTGTCCAGTTTAGCACACCACAACAACACTTCCATAACAGACTAAACCTCCTACGAAAAGAAGTCCTTTTGAAATAATAAGTCGACCTCCTCTTATAACACTCCCTTTTAAATTTATGAGCTGATCGTAGCTCTCATTACTTGTAAGCGTTCAGCTCTAGGTGCAGACAACATTACATACACTAAGCTACAACACTTACACGCAAGTAGCCATGAAACGGTCCTTCACCTCTAGAACAATATATTTCTTTCGGGCTGTCTTCCAAGACCTTGGAGGGAGGCCATCATAGTGGCTTTTCTAAAGGAGGGTAAAGACCCTTCCTCTCCCGCAAGTTTTCCTCCCATTGCCCGGGCAAGCGGCCGGTGTAAGCTGCTCGAGAAGATGATTAACAGATAACTGCTGTACTTTTTGGAGCGCAATGGTTTCCTCGACACCTGCCCGGCAGGCTTCAAAGTGGGGCGATCCACCGATGATCAGCTTGTGAGCACAGAATCGTGCATAAAAGAGGCGTTTTCTACATAAGCAATAATGCATGACCGTATTTTTTGATAATAAAAAAGCATATAATGTGGCATGGCGCTTTGGCATTTTCAGAGATTTGAAATCTTTTGGAATATCAGGCAACATATTTAACACTTCTCGAAGCTGCATGTCTACTAGAACATTTCGGGTGAGAGTAGGCTCTGCGCTCTCTCAGGTTTATATACAAGAAAGTGGTATGCCTCAGGGGGAAGTTTTGAGCTGCACATTGTTCATTGGAAAGATAAACCCACTTTGAAAAGCACTGCAACCAACAATACCTAATTCAATGTATGTGGATCGTGTGCACATATCCTTGAAATCTTGTAATCTGTCCATCTCAGAAGGGCACGTGCAGCTTGGCGTTAATAACCGTTTTCGCTGGGCATATCAAAATGGGTTTAAACTTAATCTCAGAAAAAGTACCTGCGTCATAATCTCAAAGAGGCGTGGTATCCAGTCGGTCCCTGACATTAAACCTAATGGTGACTCAATTCCCGTAAGGAGGGAACAAAAGTCCTTAGGCATAGTGCTGGGCGAAAAACTCACGTTAATTCCATACATTAGGCAACTTCAACAAAAATGTTTAATAACAATGAACATTATAAAAGTCCTCTGGCACCAGTTTTATGGTTCGGACAAGCAGCTATTCCAACGAGTGTTTACCAGCTTGGTGGGGTCTCGCTGGGAATATGAGTGTTTATGTGTCGGCAACAAAAACAGCGCTGAAAATGATAGACCTAGTGCTGCACTTGGGGCTTCGCTTTGCGTCGGGCGTATTTCGCACTAGCTCTGGACAGAGCCTCTTTTTTGAATACGGAAAATGGGCGTTAGATCACCAGCGGACATACATGGACCTTTTATACGCTTTTAAATTTCATCATATGCCCGCCATCGTTTTAAACCTGTCATCTGGGATACAACTATGTCCCAACTTCTTTTTAAACCGTCCACATAATGTTCCTCCGTCCATACACACTGTGAGAGATGAAGCGTCTAATCTTCGTGTCACCTTTTCAGACTATTGCAAATCATCTCTTTCTGACCTTTTATCCCACTGAAGCTTCGCGCTGTGTCATGTGACTTGTCGTTTGTAGCTCTAGATAGAAAACGAGTACCAACAACGGCAACTCTGTAGCACTTCTTGTTTCTGCGAGAGAAGTACAAGTGGTCAGGTTTTTTAGTGACGTTTCCAGAACTGCCTTTACCGTGTGATGTACCGCGCACAGAACCGATTTTAGGGTCTCTGTTACCCTAAACTCGAAAATCAGCCTTTTTACGGTGAAAGGTTATGGAATTTTGCTTGTTTTAAATCACATAGTCAAACATGAACTACCCAACTCTATCATTTTCACGGATTCGTTGAGTGTTGTACATGCATAATCACCCAGTAAGTTTTGTAAAAAACATGTTCTAAATGTAGTATATAAAACCATTATGTAAGCATATGTATTAAATCTCGAGGTGTTCGTGTGCTGGATTAGAGGCCAGACAGGGATGGCTGGGAATGAGACCGCGGATCAGATGGCCACTGCTGCTGCACTTACACATACATTAGGCATAACAGTAGTACCCTACATGACATGAAGCCTTACATCAGACAAAACCTTCGCAAAGCATGGCAATCACACTGGAATAAACAGACAGACAACAAGCTATGCATAATAAAGCCGATCTTGGACCATACACAACTGATTCACAACACAAACACATTGAAGCTGCCTTAGCTAGGTTATGGATAGGCCACACACATGCAACTCACTCCCGTCTGCTCACTGGTTCCCCAAGAGCCATATGCAGCGGGCGTGGAGAAGGCCCATCCGTAATTCACATACTCATACAATGCAAGGCACCTGAAACAATACGACACAAACACTTCACACAACTATACAGACTCCACATTCCTTTCGCCTATCGCACTTTTTACGGAATCAGCCAATAATTACCCACAGCGTGCTCTGAGGTTCCTAATGATGTCAAGTTTTTACACCTTGTTACTTACCATGCATGTTGACCCCCTGGCCGTTTTCATCAGTCGTCTTCATTGTCTTTTATATCATTTCAGGTATATTTTTAGTTAAATACTGCATAGTTAGTACCATTTAGTCCTTAAAACCCCTTTTCCCTGGCGCTCTTTACCCTCAGTCAGCCTTGCGCCATAAAAAACCAGTCATCATCATCATCATGTAATACAATAGCCTCTCATTAGTCTTTGTTGTTTAAGTTTGTGTGGTATTTGAAACCTGGACTGTATAAGACTGCCCTACCACTGTTATCATGTGTACAATTGCATATTTTGAGAGGGAGAACGGCCGTTAGCCTATTGCATGGCGCATGCATTAGTCGACGTGATGGCACATGGGGATATATCTAATGCGTACCCTCCGCAGGAGGCTATGATTCTTGTTGAGCTTTCACCTAAAGTCTGTGAAGTTTGCCTGTAGAAATTATTCTTGCAAAAAGGCTTTGAATAGAAAGTAAGCGTGGAACGCAGAGTCGCAGAACGGAAATTAAGTTTTTGATAAATATAACTAGACCACCTACAAGCCTACCAAATCACGCGAGCACGCTTAAGTACTCAAGGAACTCTTCATGTCCGTTGTTCCAAAGTTTCGGTACACTCTATCAGGAGGCAAGTCAAAACAGTCCGCAGTTGTGGAGTTTGTGCTGGGCAAAGAATATGTATGTGCTATACCACATTCATGGTGGCGGCTGTCTTCCCTAGACATATTTTTATTCTTCGTATGGCAACATTAGTATCCCGTGTACCGGCATTGTAGAGGGCAACGTTAAGGTGACAAACTGCTTGATCTTTATTACGCAAGCTCCCCCGTGCTTGATGATGGTTGGATGTTTATGGCGCAGGGACAACTGGGGCAAAGAGCGCCAAAACAATAGTCTTATATGAGGGGCGAAACCTTAAACACTAAGTAAAGTTAGCGAAAACAAAAGTAAAATAACAAAACGACAATGAGCATGACTGGTGTATAGGGCCAGCTTTCATTATGCGTGATAGGAAATGAGGTTTTAAAACTTGACGTCCGACAAATACTCAAACACACGTTTCATGGAAATAATGGCATCGTCACCAGAAAAAAAGACGGATGTAGGGGAATATGTTGTCTGTAGAGTTCTCTGAAGTGTTTGTGTCGTGTTGTGTGAAGTGCCTTGCATGTGATTAGTAAGTGCACTACGGATAGGGCCTCTTCGCACCTGCTGCACTGGGGTCTAGAAGATCCCGTCAGCAGATATGAGTTCGTCGCATGGGTGTGCCCTATCTGCAGCCTACCCAAGGCGACTTCCGTGTGTCTGTTGTGTGAGTCAGCTGTGTACCGTCCCAAGTGTGGCTTAATTACATGTAGTCTGTTGTCTGTCTGTTCGTCCCAGTGTGTTTGCCATGTTCTGCGCAGCTGTTGTGTTATGTGTGGCTTGAGGTCTGTGTAGGGTATTTTTGTAATATCTACAGTGTTCTTGGGTGCAGCAGCAGCGGCCCTCTCGTCTGCCAACTCGTTCCCAGCGATCCCTGCGTCTCCTGGGACCCAGCAGAGGACCAGCTCATGCTTATGTGCATACACGGACATGATAGTGTTGAATACAAGATTAACTATGTGGTTTTTGGGGGGCTTGTGCGATGACAGTGCGCGAACAACACTGAAATAATCAGTATAGAGGATGGAATTGGGAATTTGATTTTCAAGAATGTGTCCTACAATCAGTAAAATTCCATACGCTTCTGCTGAAAAAATTGTTGTATGCATGCTCATGGTTCTGGCCGCATTGAAATTTGGACCATGAGCAGCGCACGAAACCACAGTGGAGGTTTTAGAAGCGTCACTAAAAAATTCTGCACATGTGTATTTAAACTGCAAAGACAGAAAGTGCTGCAGTATTGCAGCTCGTGGTACACGTTTTTTGTCAAGTCTCATTAAAGAAAGGTCGCACGACACAGGGCGAACTTGCCAAGGCGGTAAACTGTTAGAAAAGGATGACCTGTACACATCTAAAAACGAAGCACTGAGATCTGAGGCTTGCTCTCTCACTCTAAGTGAAAAGGGCAGTGGAACGGATGGGCGATTTACAAAGAGCAGAGAGGTTGATGCATTGTTAAAGACAGGATGAAACGGGTGATTATTCAGCGACGAAATTTTAAAAGCATAAAGCAAGTTCATGTACGTTCGTTGGTTCTCAAGGCTCCACTTATCACACTCGACATAAAGACTCTCGGCAGGGCTTGTGCGAAAAGCACCCGAAGCAAAACGAACGCCCAAGTGTAGCACTGGGTCCGGAATTTGCAAGGCTGTATTAGTCGCCGACCCATACACCACACTGCCATGGTCCAAACAAGACCCAACCAATGCAGTATACAAGCTAAGCAGGAGTTCTTTGTCGGAACCATTGGGTTTGTGGGAGAGAACCTTAAGTATATTCATTGTTTTGAGACATTTATTTTCTAAGTTCCTTGATGTGGGGAACGAAAGTGAGTTTGTGGTCAAACACAACACCTAAGAACTTGTGCTTCTTGTTTACAGGAAGCGACACGCCATTGAGATGATTGTCTAGGTCCGGATGGACCCCGCGCTTCCTGGAGAACACAACGCAGCAGCTTTTTACAGTATTCAATTTAAAACCATTCTTGTCCGCCCAGCCGGCAAGTTTCTTTACAACAAGCTGGACTTGACGTTCGCAGACTAACATAATGCACGATTTCTAGGATATCTGGATGTCATCTAACTAGATGGAATAAGAGATTGTAGGTGGCAGTGCCTTGTCAAGAGAGTTCATTTTTACTATGAGGAGAGTGCAGCTCAACAGGCCACCTTGTGGCACGCCATATTCTGGCACGTGAACCTTTGAGAGTGCACCACCGACTCTTACTCGGAACGTTCTGTCTGACAAGTAACTGACAAGAGCGTTCAACACGTTACCCGAAACACCGAATGACTTGAGGTCACTAAGGATCCCATAACGCCAAACGGTGTCGTTTGGCTTATCAAGGTCAGAAACACAGTTAAACACCACTGCTTATGCGCGAAGGCAACCTTGATGTACGAGTCAAGTGCTACCAGTTGATCGTTCGTCGATCGCCCCACCCTGAAGCCTGCCTGGCTGCTCTCAAGAAGACCGTTGCAATCAAGCAAGTACACGAGCCTACGATTTATCATCTTCTCGAAGAGCTTGCACAGGCAGCTCGTCAGGGCAATAGGACGGTAATTTGAGGGGGATGAAATCTACAACTATAGCCTCCTTCCAAGAGTTTCGAATGTGCCACGAAAACCATATTGTCACGAAGCCAAGGACGACGCAGTTGTGTTGCAGGAGAAACAAGTTTATTGGAGCGAACTTGTGCTCCCCTAACAACTCAAAAGAATACAGAGGCGGCGAAGCAGCGGTCAACAAAGTGACTTGCGTCAGCGAGCGTCGCAGAATCGAATGCCCCGGCGTCCGCACTGCAGGCATTTTATCTTTCGGTGCGCGTGGTTCTCGAAACGTCGATTCACATCGAGAACATAGTAGATCCAAGAAGATTATTCTGGGCTGTTCACGTTAGATCGGAATGCTCTCCCTATCACGACAGATAACAGATGCGGCACAGAAAGAAAGAATGGAACACGCGCTTCCCTTGGCGCAGAGATAACACAGACCGGCGCAGCCGGGCGGTAAAAGCAAAACACAAATAAACAAACCCAATGTATGGTTCGCGGCATTACCCCCCCTCTAAGAGTGCATCGACCCGATGCTAACATAAGCGACACTCCGAAAATAAAAATAAAATTCGTTATCGTCCGTAGAAAGGTTTTAAGCGAACCACGTGGACGACTTCGGGCCGCGTGCGTCGTCGTGATGTTCCGGAATCACCATCGGGGATCACCTCGTAGGTAAGTTGGCCGACACGTCGTCGAATCTGGTAGGGTCCGAAATACCGTCGCAGGAGCTTCTCACTGAGTCCGCGTCGTCGGATGAGAGTCCAAACCCACACACGATCCCCTGGTTGGTACTCGTTCGTCTCGGCGTCGGAGGTTGTAGCGGCCCGCATCCACCAGCTGCTGGTCCGTTATACGAACTCGAGCGAGCTGGCGGGCCTCCTCCGCACGTTGAAGATATCCGTGGACGTCGGCGTTGAGGTCGTCGTCTTCTACGTGTGCGGAAGCATGGCGTCGAGCATCGTAGTCGGCCTTCTACCGTAGACAAGCTCGAACGGCGTCAGCTGCGTCGTCTCCTGGATAGCCGTGTTGTACGCAAACGTGACATACGGGAGCACTTCGTCCCAAGTCTTATGTTCAACGTCAACGTACATTGACAGCATATCTGCGATTGTCTTGTTCAGAGGTTCTGTTAGTCCGTTCGTTTGGGGGTGGTACGCCGTCGTTCTTCGGTGATCCGTGTTGCTGTAGCGTAATACTCCTTGCATCAGCTCCGCAGTAAATGCCGTTCCGCGGTCTGTGATTAGGACTTCCGGGGCTCCATGTCGCAGCACAACTTGGCTTATAAAGAACTTTGCCACTTCTTGTGCAGTCCCTCTCGGAAGAGCGGCGGTCTCTGCGTAGCGCGTCATGTAGTCTGTCGCCACGACAATCCACTTGTTCTGTGATCGTGACGTAGGGAACGGGCCTAAAAGGTCCATTCCAATCTGTTGAAATGGTCTCGATAGGACGGCGATCGGTTTTAGAAGTCCGGCGGGTCTTGACGGCGGCGTTTTTCGTCGCTGGCAGTCACGGCAGCTCCGGACGTAGTGGGTGACGTCAGCGGTAAGGCCGGGCCAGTAGTACCTCGCCTTGATTTTTCCAATAGTGCGGGCTGTGCCGAGATGTCCGGAAGACGGGTCGTCATGGCACGCTTCCAAAATTTCGTCACGAAGGTCCGCGGGGATGACGAGAAGGTAATTCGCTCTTGTTCCGGGGCTGAAATTCTTCTTCACGAGGACGGAGTTTCTCAGCCTGAATGCTGGTAAGGTGCGTTTGAAGGTCCTAGGAACGGCAACGTTGCATCCCTCGAGGTACTCGATTATGGCGCGTAAGTCGGGGTCGGCACGCTGCTGGGCGGCTAGGTCGCTCTCCGTCACGATCCCGAAGAACGCGCTGTCTTCATCAGAGTCTTGTGGTGGTGGGTCGACGGGGGCGCGGGACAGGCAGTCGGCGTCGGAGTGTTTCCTGCCGGATTTATAAACGACTGTAACGTCGAACTCCTGCAGGCGCAAGCTCCACCGCCCAAGACGGCCAGAGGGGTCCTTCAAATTGGCGAGCCAACACAGCGCATGGTGGTCTGTTACAACCTTGAATGGCCTTCCATACACGTATGGGCGAAATTTTGAAATCGCCCATATAATAGCCAGGCACTCTTTCTCAGAGGCAGAATAGTTTTTCTCCTCCTTCGACAGACCACGGCTGGCATAGGCGATTATCCTTTCGCAGCCGCTTTGCTTTTGGACAAGGACGGCACCCAAGCCTATATCACTGGCGTCCGTGTGCATTTCCGTTTCGGCATTTTCGTCGAAATGAGCGAGCACGGGCGGGCTTTGCAGGCGTTTTTGCAGCTCGCAGAATGCTTTTTCTTGGTCGTTTTCCCAGCTGAAATGGGTGCTGTCTTTTGTCAAGCGCGTGAGTGGCTCTGCAATGCGTGCGAAGTTTGCGACGAAGCGCCGGTAGTATGCGCACAGCCCGAGAAATCTTCGCACGCCCTTCTTGTCTTTCGGCCTAGGGAAGTTCGCGATAGCTGAAGTTTTTGCCGGGTCAGGTAGGACTCCCGCGGCGTTGACGACGTGGCCCAAGAACTTGAGTTCCTCGTATGCGAAACGGCACTTTTCAGGCTTCAGCGTCAACCCCGACGTACGAATGGCCTCGAGTACAGACTCCAACCTTGCAAGATGTTCGTCGAAAGTCCGGGCGAATACCACTACGTCGTCGAGGTATACGAGGCAGGTGTGCCACTTAAGGCCAGCTAGCACAGTGTCCATGACTCTTTGAAACGTCGCTGGTGCTGTGCACAGCCCAAACGGCATCACCTTGAACTCGTATAGGCCGTCTGGGGTTGTAAATGCAGTCTTCTCTCGGTCTCTCTCGTCCATTTCAATTTGCCAGTAGCCGGTCTTCAGGTCCATCGATGAGAAGTACTTCGCGTGGCAGAGGTGGTCGAGGGCGTCGTCGATTCGGGGGAGGGGGTACACGTCCTTTTTCGTGATTTTGTTCAGTCGCCGGTAGTCAACACAAAACCTTAATGTGCCGTCTTTTTTCTTTACGAGTACGACGGGCGCAGCCCAGGGGCTTTTCGATGGCTGTATAATGTCGTCGCTGAGCATGTCGTCGACTTGAGTCCGGATGGCTTCCCGTTCGTGTGAAGAGACGCGGTACGGTGACTGTCGGGTAGGTCGGGCTCCATCTTCGGTTATTATTCGGTGCTTCGCTAGAGGGGTCTGACGTAGTTTTGCGCTCGACGAAAAACATTCGCTATAGTGACGCAGCAAAGCCAATAATTTGTTCCGTTGTTCTTGCGGTAGCGCCGGATTCACGTCGAAGGGCTGCGGGAGCTTGAAGGTTTCTACGGGGGTGCGTTCAAAGTCGGCGACCGCGATCACGTCACTTGCTTCTTGCGTTTCTTCGAGGAATGCAATTGCCGCGCCCTTGTTTAAATGCTGGTACTCCTCGGTGAAATTAGTAACCGAAATGTGGGATTGGTGTTCCTTGAAGCGCGCAATGCCTCTTGCGACAGACACACCGCGGTCAAGAAGCAACCTTTGGTCATTCTCCACGATAGCGTCAACGTCAGGAGCAGCACCTTCACAGTAGACGGTGATCATCAAACTTGCGCGGGGTGGCAGGGTGACATGATCATCGGCTATCCTTACAGCTGCACGGATTTCGGGGTTCGATTCCGGCGTCATGGAGTGGTCGGAGGAAAACGTTATCGACTTCGTGTGCAGATCGATTATTGCGCCGTTGTCCGTCAAAAAGTCCATTCCGAGAATTACGTCGCGGGAGCAGTTGGGCAAAACGACGAACACCGCAGGGTACGTCGTGCCGTCTATGGTGACGCGCGATGTGCACGTTCCACTTGGCGTCACGAGGTGGCCTCCTGCTGTGCGTATGTGCGGACCGTCCCATCTGGTCATAACCTTCTTCAGCTTAGACGCAAATGGTCCGCTCAACACGGAGTAGTCGGCTCCCGTGTCTACGAGGGCGACTACATCAAAGCCGTCGATGGACACCTTGACGTCGGATGCCGCCTTCCTCGAGTTCCGGGTGCGTCGGGGCGTCGCATCTCGGCTTGTGCGTGTTGACGGTCGGGCACTGTGCGTCGTCGTTGTCATCGTCTTCTCAGCGGACGTCTCGGTCCGGTCGGGTGCGCGTCGCGGCGTATAGCTGTCGTCGTGTACGGAAGTCTCGTCAGGTCTGGGTCGGATCGTCGGGATGAGGGCATGTTGTGAGTCACTGTTTTCCGCGAGTCGTTGCGTCGTTGGAGGGTTTTCATTTTTCCGCGATCGTGCAACTTTACCTCCAGATGTTGCTGCTTTTAGTTTCCCCCGCGTGGGCTGGGGGACCTTCCACGTGAGAACTCTGCATTGCTACGGCGGTTCGGCGACTGGTATGGGTAGGGTGACGGCGAACGGTTGAAACGGGCTGGTCGACGGCTGGTGTTGGACAGGTACTCTTCGATCTCCGATGGGCGCTGGCCAGTTCGGGGGCGGGGTGCGTCGACGGAGAACCCTCGCAAACCGAGCCTCCTGTAGGGGCAGCGACGGTAGACGTGGTCGGCCTCTCCGCAGTGGTAGCACAGCGGACGATTGTCGGACGTTCGCCACACGTCGGTCTTCCTTGGGGCAGGGGGTTGCGCCGCAGGTGGTCGGGCCGGCGAGAGGGGACGACGGTACGGAGCCTCGTGACGATAGGGTGCAGGTGGGCGAGGGCGATGTACAGCAGCCGCGTAAGTCATGGCTTGCGGCTCGCGAGGTGCTACTGGCGTCGTTGAAGTTCCCAGCGCTTGCTGCACTTCTTCTCTAATGACGTCGGTAAGAGAAGCGACTTGTGGTTGCGGCGGCGTCGGGAGCAGTTTCCGCAGCTCCTCCCTCACTATTTCGCGGATAGTGTCGCGTAGTGAGTCGGAGTTGATAGCGCTGGCACCAAGCGTCTCCGAAACCAGCGCATTGATTGGGCGGTCGTACTGCCTCGTTCTGATTTCGAGCGTCTTCTCCATCGCGGCGGCCTCAGACGCGAATTCGGACACGGTCTTGGGGGGGTTGCGAACAAGGCACGCGAAGAGCTCTTGCTTCACACCTCGCATCAGAAACCGTAGTTTCTTTTCTTCCGTCATTCCTGGGTCCGCACGGCGGAAAAGTCGCTTCATTTCCTCGACGAAGATTACGACTCCTTCGTTCGGGTGTTGCGTTCGAGTTTCCAGTAAAATCGCAGCTCGTTCTTTTCTCACCACGGTCGTGAAGGTCTTAAGGAACTCGCTTTTGAATTGCGTCCAGTCGGTCAAGGCGCTCTCGTGGTTTTCAAACCAAGTTCGGGCTGCATCCTCCAAGTAAAAGAAAACATGCCGGAAGGTTTCTTCATCGTCCCACCTGTTGAAGATCCGCACGCGCTCCAGCTTCTCCAACCATTCCTCTGGATCTTCAGCGGGGGCTCCCCGGAACGATGGCGGTTCCCGGGGCTGCTGCAGTATGATTGGCGACGTTGTTTCTTGTACCATGGTGTTGGTTGCAGCGTTCCTTCTCTTGGGCCCTTCTGGCATCAAACCGAACTCGGGTGGTAAACCTTGCAGGCGGAGGCTGGCTCTTGTTGGACTGGCTTGGCGGCTTCCCGAGGTTGCAGTGGGCATGAAGGGTGCGTACCCAGCACCTCCACCAGATGTCACGAAGCCAAGGACGACGCAGTTGTCTTGCAGGAGAAACAAGTTTATTGGAGCGAACTTGTGCTCCCCTAACAACTCAAAAGAATACAGAGGCGGCGAAGCAGCGGTCAACAAAGTGACTTGCGTCAGCGAGCGTCGCAGAATCGACTGCCCCGGCGTCCGCACTGCAGGCTTTTTATCTTTCGGTGCGCGTGGTTCTCGAAACGTCGATTCACATCGAGAACATAGTAGATCCAAGAAGATTATTCTGGGCTGTTCACGTTAGATCGGAATGCTCTCCCTATCACGACAGATAACAGATGCGGCACAGAAAGAAAGAATGGAACACGCGCTTCCCTTGGCGCAGAGATAACACAGACCGGCGCAGCCGGGCGGTAAAAGCAAAACACAAATAAACAAACCCAATGTATGGTTCGCGGCAATATGTTGTTAGATAGGTGTAACAGTGTTAGAAGAGTGTCTGCGTGCAGGTTTTGTATTATTGTGTATGTGATGTTGTCTGGGCATGGAGCTGAGGGTTTACACGTGCTCAAAGCAGCCTTAAGCTCATGCAGTGAAAACTATGAGTTATAAGAAGATGTCGACCTATTGTTATCTAGTATAGGCTTCTTTTCGGACATTTGTTTGTGTATCATGAAAGTGTTTGTGTAGTGTGCTGAACTATAAACGTGTTGGAAGAGTTGTGCGAGTGTGTCAGCCTGGTCTTCGAGTGTGTCCCCTGTAGTGCTGACCAGAGGCAGACTGTGTGTTTGTTGTCCCTTGAGTTTGCGTATTCGTGTCCATACTTTCCGTGTGTCTGTGTAGGAGTGTATTGATGTTATGAATGTACGCGACCTTTCTCTTTTTGCCTCACGGAGCACACGTTTTCCAAATGCTTTGGCCCGTTTTAACAAGAGGAGGTTTCCCGACGTGGGGAACCGACGAAGGATACCCCACGCATGGCCTGGGCCTCTCGCGGCCGCCTACAGTCCTCATTCCACGACGGCCTCCGCTGGTTGCGCGTTGCACCATAGGCGTGGGGAATGGACGTGTAGGTGTCCTATGGATGTGTGGTGTAGTTTGGATGTCTCTGTAAATGTATTCGTGTTAGCTCGTGCTTCATTGAATCTATTATGGGCAGATCGACTGCATGGGTCTTTACCTATGTATGTTAGTGAGGTGGGGAAGTGCTCACTGCCATATGGGTCAGTGTCCACACCCCACTCGAGAAGAGGAAATAGAACTGCACAGCCAACAACCAAGTCAAGATATGAGCATGTGTAGTGTCCTATGTTATGGTATGTAGGCTGTTTCTTGTTGAAAAGGCATGCTCCAGATTATGTTAAAACTTCTCTATTAGGCGACCTCGGGCATCAGTGCGAGAAGAGCCGCAAAGAGAATTGTGTGCATTGAAGTCGCCTGTTAGGATGTATGGTTCAGGCAGATGGTCGACCAGCGCCTCAAATTTAGATCTCTGAAGTGCAAGATCAGGAGACATGTAGATGGAGCATACGGTTATCAACCTATTAAATAATATTGTGCGGACGGCTACAGCCTCAAGGACGGTGTTGAAGTTGACAGGGTGGCATGCTAAGGTTTTCCGGACGATTATGACCACACCGCCAGAAGAGTGTGTGCAGCCATCCCTGTATTTCCTGTATACCAGGTAACTATTCATGAAATTTGTGTGTTTAAAATTCAAATGTGTTTCCTGAACACACATTACACTTGGCTGATTGGTATACAGAATCTCATAAACGTCGTCAAGATTATTCAGAAGGCCTCTGAAGTTCCATTGAACAATATTTTCTTTTCCCATTACTTAGTGTGAGAGCTACTGAAGTGTATATTTTTATGTGTCGTCTTTCGGGGCTGTGACTCTTGGATTGGGCTTTTTGAGCCTTTCTGTAGGCTTGGACGTCGGACGCCGATCCTTTGGCTGCGTTGCAGGCAAGAATGCAGCCTGCAGGCAGGCGATGTCCATGTCGTCTTCGGATGTCCTGGGTGTGCCCGTGGAACCGGACACGCCCGTGGACCCGCCACCGCCGCAGGTACCGGAGGCACCAGAAGTTTCACGGGCGGTGCGGTGGCGGTGGGAGCCGGTGCGGGGCCTTTGGTGTCCATGGCACCCTCCAACGCACTGGAGTATGGGGAGGCAGGGACGGGAGCGGCACCGGTCCCGACGGAAGAGGTTGCCACCAAAGCTGCTGCTGGCTCAACGATCGGTGCGGAGGTGGGTTGGGCTGCCAGAGGCCACCCAGGGGGTGGGGGGGCTGGAGTGAGACCAAGTCCAAATCGCGGTACTGGGTCCCCATCTGAGACCAGACGCCGCTCCGCCCCCCGGCGAGCTGCGTCCGCGTACCTCCCCAGGGGGAAGGAGTCGAACCTCTTCAGCGCATCTGGGAACGTGATGTTCTCTGTTACTTTGACATTGATTATTTTCTTCTCTTGTTGGAATTTCTCACATTTGCGGGAGTACGCCGCGTGCGATCCGCCGCAGTTAACACAAGTGAAGGTGGTGGAGTTGCAGTTATCTGTCGGGTGGTCCTGTGCGGCGCATTTGGCACAGGTCGTTTTGCCGCGGCATGAGTTGGTACCTTGCCCGAACCGCTGGCATTTAAAGCAGCGGTGCGGGTTTGGTATCTACGGTCGGACTGGACATCGTATGAAGCCTGCATTGACCGACTCGGTGAGCGTTTAGCAGTCAAATGTCAAGATCAAGTGTTTCGTACGGATTTCGGTGCCATTTCTACGCTTGATGATCCTTCGCACGGCCGTCACACCCTGATCTCGAAAGCCATCGAGCAGATCTGTCTCAGTTCTGTTCATCAGGTCAGGATCGGAGATGACGCCCTGGGAACTGTTCAGCGTGTGCTGGGGTGTGATCTTTATGTCTGTATCTACCATGCGGGTTTGTTTGAGGAGCTTGATAGATTGCTCGCTGTTGTTAATTTCGATCAGGATTTCCCTGTTCTGAATTTCTTGGCTTTGTAGGATTTCCCTACAATCCCTCAAGTAACCTGGAGATGAGAAAAACAGACCGTGCAGTGACGGGCTTTGACTTGTCAAGAGATTCCATTATTAGAAAGCGGGAGAAATTGTCAGGTTTTGGAAATGTCAACCCTGGCAAAGGAGGAAAGGAGACTTCGGTGCGGCCCCTTTTCGGGGGCCGATCACGTTTTGTGTGTGTGTGGGGGGGGGTTTAATTTTCCATATAGCATAGGAAAAAGCAGGGGACGGCGGTACTTTCTTCGCTCGGATTACCCTGATGCCGAGAGAGGTCCCGGAGCTCCCTGCCTGGTAAAGCGGGATTCACACGACGGAGGAACCCTCTCACGGAGGCGGACGGATATGTGACGTCAACAGCACGTGACCGGATTATCCGGCCTCGCGGCGCATCCACACGTGCGGAGCTACGCGGAGTGAGTAGCAGACGACAGCGCCGAGGAATAGGTTTTATTCCCCGCCGAGGGCCACCGCCGTCGAGCGAAAACACGCGGAGGCATTTTCTTTCGCGGAGCCACCGCGGGCGATCCCCACCGAGGGGCGGAGCCTAAAACCGGTCACGTGAGCGGCTCCCGCGGGCCAAAAAGAGAGGGGTTCTCCGTCGTGTGAATCCCGCTTAAACAGACAGGGAGCCCATCCGCCGGAGCTTGACCTGGGCTCCGACAGCCACCGTTCGTGGTTTCTAACCCTCCATCTATACACACATCGCCACGGTTGGATCCAGCTTATGTCCGGGAGCTCCGGGTCCGCAGTGTCGCCAATACTGTCACCAAGATTGCTCAAGGTGCCCCGTGCGGGGACTCCCCCGTGATTATCCCGGTATAAAACCTACCTGTTGCAGTTCCTATCGGAAATTATTTATATATCTCCGCGGGTATCCCACTTTCGCTGCTGGAATGAGTAATATTTGTTTCAAATGTTTAATTATTTCTTAATCTGTTGGGAATTCACCATATAAAAATGTTCCCAAATTCGTTAGGCATTTCTTTGAGGTCTCATTCTACATATCCTTGCTACAATGCATACCACATTTCTGTAAAATGTTTTCAGGCAGTACAGACGTAATTTAGAGACTTCCTTCGCACCTTGTGATCAGAAGAAATCAGTGGTAGAAAGTGTTCCATCTCCAGGAAAAAATACAGGCTAAATGGTCAGTTTCAAGATTAACACCGTAATGTGCGAGATACTTTTTAGATGTTTTGACCTTATTGAAGTACAAGTACTGAGCGCAGCCATCATATACGGCTGCCTTACAATACTATAAGTTTAATATGACATCAATGCTCACGTCGAAACCATCTTTCCGCCAGAATAAAACTGCGGGGACACTTATGAGCATTGTAATGACACTTAGGGGCAAATGGATTATATCAAATGGAAAGTCACACAGTGCTTCAACGACAACCTGTCCTGCGCCAGCGCGCCGGAAAAAAACCGCTTTAACCATAAGCACTGTCCGCCTTTTCGCACAACTGTACTGGTTCCCGAGTTCTGCGCTTTATACATTACTTTGTGCTGCAACGTTATTCGCAGTCAATATAAGAATTAGCAACCAAAAGAAACATTGACGCGCAGAGTACCTTTGTAGGCTGCGGCAGAAAAATTTCAAATAACTCGTTACTAGTTCCATGCTCGTAAACAGGAAACAGAAACCGACCTTTAGGTGTCGCCCTATGAAATATGGTGAATAAATATAAGTGATAATTATATTGTTTATATTTTCAACCAGAATAAAAGAACGTGTCAGCGTTTGAAGAAAATCACACGCAAATTTCAAGTATTTTTATAGAAACACGTACGATGTCCACAAAGATGTTAGTTGATTAGGAAGAAACTTTTATTCTTTGCGTTTTTGTATTTTGACAACATTAACGCTTTAAAATGTTGTTATTTTATACCGTTTCCTTCCATCTGATCCTGCTAAAAATAGGAAAAAAACCATGTGGTCATATGTGAGCTGCATCCTACGTGTTCGAACTTCTGCACTGCTCACGTTTTATATATGTATAACGCTGGTCATCGGGGCACCTTAAGCCGCGTGGCAAAAGAGTGATTTGTTCTTGGTATGGTTCTTTCGTATTTTCGGCTGCCACATACAGGCTGTAATCAGTGATGTACGAATTTCTGCGCCACGCATCTGCATCGTAAACAGTCAAGTCTTACTACAATCTAGTGTTTGCTAAACTATAAAATCTAAGACGAATCTAAATGTAAAAATTTCTGAAATTTCAAATGTAAGGCTTTTATAAATTCCTCCTAGCCTTTTGCATCGTCTACGCCCACGGCCTCCGACGCGCAAGTGCAAAATTCCAGTAAGAAAAAAGAAAAAGAAGACAGCTTACATAACCGCTACTTCTTGTCCCACAAAGTCACCCCTGATGAAGTAGCCGAGTTAGCTCCGGAACGTTGTGACCGCTTTGAATTAATGCCCTTGGTTGGGGTATTTGCCTCTTCAAGTTTAACCCAACCAGACAGACTTCTGTCGAATATATTCGCATTCAAGTCTTTACGCCTCGACTTCGGCCAAGAAGTAGCCGCGCTGTCACGACGTACGTAAACGTCAACAGAGGCATCTCATCCATCAAGAACCACCACGCCTTTACGAAGACCTGCCGGGACTTGGACATCGTTCCTCGCAGCCTCCATCTCAGGCGCCTGGTCAACACTCCTGAAGGAAGCAACATCATAGCGCCAGCTGCACTATATTTGGTGCGCTCTCGAGTCCAGGAGTGCCAAGCGACTCTAAGGAGAAAAGAATTGGACGTTTTCTTCCTCCACAGGCAACTGGAGCATCGCATAGCAGGTAAGTCTGATTCACTGGATTCTTTTGAAAAAAGTGTCACTTGGTCTGCATTTGAAAAACATCAGGCACCCCGAGAAAGCAAGCTTTCGGCACTGAAGAAAAAAAGGCCTCTCCTGCTGACCGTGCAAGCTTTGTTGTTAATTTGTCATGCAGACTAATCTTTCCTTCCGAGACGGACGTTTTGGTCAAAGGTCATGGCTTTACCGTTAGGACTATCGGTTCCCTCTGGAAAAAATGGTGACTGCCATCGAAAGTGGGATTATGCGCCTTGAAGCAGGCGTCCGAGAGGAAGTCAGAATGAAGGTGGTCGGTGTTCTCTCGATTATTCCCAGACCGCACAAACAGAACTAAAACCCAGATGAAGCCGCAGCTATCAGTAGCCTACGAGATGATGATAATGTATTGGTCCTCCCTGCTGACAAAGGAAGTTGTACCGTCGTGCTTGACCGCCAAGCCTACGAAAGCAAAGTTCAACACCTCCTCGATTGCTCAACGTACGAAAAACTAAAAAAGAACCCAACCCCACAAGTTGAAAGGGGGCTGAAAAAACTACTGGCCAACATTTTCAAGAAGTACTCCGATTTCCGAAGCCTGTATCTGCGATTGATCTGCCGTAATGGCTCAGCGGCTTTTTTTTTTATGCGCTACCCAAAATTTACAAACCCGATGTGCCCCTCCGGCCTATTGTGGATTTCACAACTTCACCACTTCGACCCATGTCCAAGTTCCTTCTTCAGGTTCTCTTCCCTCTCGTCGGCAAAACGTCCACCCACGTCATGAACGGCGGCCACTTCGTCGAACTTGTCTCCGAAGTACCGTTCGACCGTGGGGACCGACTCGTCTCTTTTGACGTCGTGTCGCTTTTCACCAGTGTCCCTGTTTCCCTGGCCGTCGGAACCGCCGGAAGTGGCCTCGAGAACGAGGACAGCCTGAGCTCCAGGACCTGCGTCAGCGTCGGATAGATAACGCAACTTCTGCAGTTCTGCGTACAAAGCACATATTTCTGATACAAGCAAGAATATTTCAAGCAAGTAAGTGGAAGTGAGGTGGGGCTGCTATATCCGTTACCACACTGAATCTTGTAAAGGAAAAAAATTGAAAGGACCACTCTGGAAAACTTCCCCGAAAAGCCCAAGGTGTTTCTCAAGGACGTGGACGACTGCTTTTGTGTCATCAAAGAAACAACAGCAGACAACATCCTGTTGCAGGTAAATTCTATTGAACCAGCCATCCAATTCACCACAGAGAAGAAACAAACAGTACCTTACCATTCCTCGTCATTTTGATAAAAAGACAGCCAGACGGACTAAATTTCAGTGTACCGCAAACCCACCCACAGTGGCCACTACCTTCAATTCGATTCCTGCCACCCAAATTCACACAGATCATCTGTAGTCTAAGTTCTCTTACTAAGAGCCAAAACTATACGCAAAAAGAGAGGACCGGAAGAAAGAAGAAGGAGCCGTAATCGCTGACCTGAAAAATATGAATCCAGGAGCAACTTCATACGACGCGTCAAACGCCGTCGCCCTCAATCGGGCTGCAACCAAGAAAATTCCTCTGTACTGACGCCGCCGGTGAACAACCCCTCTCCTGTCTCCGCCGTCTGACGTCTCCGCACGCCGACGCACCTGTATTTTGCTCCCCTATGTTAAAGCGACGCGTGAAACATTATCCCGCATTCTTCGCAAGCAAGGCAATGTCATCTCCCACAAGCCAGTGTGAACTCTTGGACGGCTCATACCTCCACCTAAAGAGCGGCCGCCAAACAAAAAATCCCAAGTGGTCGTCTACAAAATTGCTTGCGCACAATGCCCCGCTAGTTACGTTGGGGAGACCAGGAACTACCCGAAACGCCTCCGCAAACACAAAAATGACGGTCAGAAGTCCAACTCTCCGCGCAGTGCATTGGCGGACAACTGCGAAAACCTGACCACAGGATTAACTTTGACGGCGCGCAGGTGATTGGCGCCGAAACCCATTACTCACAAAGATTACTGCTTGAGTGCTCGCACATGCAAGAGAACCGGCAAGGTCTGAATATATCTCTCGGAGCCCTTGCCACCGTCTACGCCCACGGCCTCCTACGCGCAAGGGCGATTCCAGTAAGAAAAAAGAAAGAGAAGACACCTTATATGACGACTGCTTCTTGTCGTACACAGTCACTCCTGATGAAGGAGCCGAGTTGGCTCCGAAACGTTCGGACCGTTTTGAATAAACGCCCTTGGTTGGTGTATTCTCCTTTCTTCTTTTTGTGAACGAGAAACAGTGTGGCGTTTTTCTTGTCTATGAGTACTTTTTGAGTCTTTAACAATTGAAAACATTTTACAGCAACTTCTACAATACTTTATGTCCTCCCTCCTTCAACTTACCTACGGGTATATCGTCATCACCTGCTGCTTGTCCTGTTATCACGACCTTCAGATATCGCGGCTTCTTGTAAATTTCTCTTCTCAGTGTTGCACAGACGATAATGGTTGTATATGCCGTGTTTTGCACGTGCTTCCAGTGTGGAGGAAACCCACTCCTCGTTATTATCATGACCTCAATGTTTTGATGGGGTGGGCACAGCTTGGCCTAATTCAGGCTGCTGCCGCCCAGCAACAGCACCTGCATGTACTGAATCGAAAACATGAACTGACCGCTCTTAACGACTATACGTGCCGAATAGAATCTATCTTCTTTTCTCTGTTTTTATGAGTAGCGCCGGCCAATCTCTTATTTGTTTATTTATTACAATACTCTCAGGGCCTGGAGGGCGTTGCAAAGAGGAGTGGTTCATACAAGTTTTTAAAAAGAGAATAAGTGGGTCATACAAGTTTTTTTAAAAAGAGTATGATATGGCCGTCTTGAACAATGAAGCTTCAGTGATGCTGGGGATCGAAGCGGGGAGGTGGTTCCATTCCGTTGCAGTTTTCGGTACAAATGAATTAGAGCACAAGTTTGTACGGCAGGATGGCACTTCAACCTTGAATTTGTGGTCAATGCCTGAGGAAACAAATGAAGGAACTGCAAGAAGGTCACACTTTTGATGCCAAGGTTAGCAAAGTAAATTTCGTGAAAAAGGCACAACCGGGCTATTTTTCTTCTTAATGAAAGGTCAGGAAGATTTAAATGCATTTTAATTGAAGATACACTGGACGTTCTAGAGTAGTTGCATACAATAAATCGCGTAGCACGGTTCTTAATGGATTCAATGGAGTTGGAAAGGAATAATAAATGCGGGTCCCAAATAGAAGAAGCATATTCTAGTTGTGATCTGACAAGGGTTTTGTACAACAGTAGTTTTAAAGAAAGAGGGGCGAGAGAAACGTTACGGCGCAGGAAGCCAAGCATGCGGTTAGCATTTCTGGTTACGCAATCAACATGCGTTTGCCACGAGAGGTTATAAATTATTTGAACACCAAGGTATTTGTACGTATTAACAGCGTCGAGAGAGCTATGTTTAGTAGGTAAGGGTAGGGAATGCCGTTGTTGCGGTTAAGTGTTTTTCTCATAGAATTGCATTTACGCACATTCAGTGTCATTAACCAGTCATCACACCAAGAGGAAACGCTGTTTAGGTCACTTCGAGGTACCTAGCAGTCATTAGGATTAGTTGTTTCACGGTAAATTGCCCAATCATCTGCAAGTAGTCGAATTGAGGAAGAGATGTTGTAAGGTAGATCGTAGGTGTTTTTTAGGAAAAGAAGGGAACCTAACAAAGAGCCTTCTGGTACACCAGAATAAATTGCTGTTAGTAGCAACGTACTGTGTTCGATTAAGCAGGAAGTTTTCAATCCATCTTAGTTTATTATAATCAATATTAGGTTTGCCTCATTTTAGTAATAGAAGATGGTGCGAAACGGTATGAAAGGCTTTTCGAAGTCGAGAAAGATACAGTCAACGAAAGAACCGCGATCCATAACGGAAAATGGGTCATTAGTAAACAGTAGGAGTTTGGTTTCACCGGAGTGATACTTCCTAAAGCCATGCTGATGTTTGTTCATGAAGTTATTAAATTCAAGAAACGTTACAAGATGGGAATAGATAACATGCTCCAAAAGTTTACAAGGAATACTAGTTAGGGAGATTGGTCAGTAGTTGGTTGGTTGTGTAGGGGTTACCTTGCTTCGGTACTGTAGCCACTCTCCCCGCCTTCCAATCACCGGGTAGCATCGAACATTCCAGGGACTGAGTGAAGATTTTAGACAGTAATATTGATGAATACGTGGCAGTATGTTTCCAAAACTGCGATGTGGTTTCATCGATACTAGGTGATGGGGATGATTTCAAGTTTTGAATGAGCTTTGCCATGCCCTCCCAATCGAGAAAGACCAGGTCCATTGTAGGAAAGCACACATCAGTAAAAGTTGGTGCACTGCAGTTAACGTCTTACGGAAAAGGTTGCAGGAAAACACTTTGCAATGCTATACAGCATTCATAGGCCGGCATAACATTTCCTCGGTCATCGCAAAG
The DNA here is from genome assembly GCF_048455015.1 of Haemaphysalis longicornis. Lineage (NCBI taxonomy): Eukaryota > Metazoa > Arthropoda > Arachnida > Ixodida > Ixodidae > Haemaphysalis > Haemaphysalis longicornis. The sequence continues at coordinate 8,346 of NW_027526257.1, read as the reverse complement.
TGTGATAGCTTTTTCTTTGGTTCCATTGATTATCTCCAAAAATTTACGCGGGTTAGTTTGAAGTATCGAAGGAAGTCTGGTGGAAAAGAACAGATGTTTGGCCTCTTTTAAAGCTTGTTTATATTCCGCAACCCTAGTGTTATAAAGAGAGCACCTTTCACTGTGGTACGCTTTTAACGCCTCCCTGTACAATCTCTTTTTTTCACTGCGAAGCCTATTTAAAGCGGATGTAAACCACGGGGAGCGATAGGCACAACGGACGGTACGGAGAGGGACAAATGCTTTTGCCCATATGGTACGCATTTACTTAGATTAGAGCGGTCATCCTTTTCATTGCGTAATGAAGTAACTTGATTGTAACACGGGTAATTTGCGGGAGATCATGACAGTTCTGAAAAGCAAAGGTTTCAAAAAATGTACTTTTTATAGGTATGAACCTAATCAAATTTGTGTCGCATGTGATATTCGGCATCACATTTTCAGTGCAGGGTTTCAGAAGTTTTGGTCTCTAGCTTTTTTTGTATTCAGAATGGGATGTTTCAAAGTGTGAACTTTGTTCCTTAATCCGATGGCATTTAATGTATTGTAGTCAGTTGGGCGTGGACCGCCAGTAATGCTAAAGTGCTCGGCAGCCATACGCTGGACCCTTTCAGTCGGCACGGGCGCAGCTGTCGCAGCAGGGCTTAGATGCATTCCTTTGGGTTCCCCTATTATGTAGTCCACATAATCAAAAGGAAAGGAAGAATCACTTTCTGCTGTTTTGCACAAGCGCTAAGATAGCTACGAAACTGCTCATGGCAGCTTTGTGGTAGTTTCTTTGCAAAAAGATCCCGCTAAAGAAAGGGAAAGACAGTGTCAACGACTCGTTTCACAAGCAAGCTAGAAGTTAAAACATCGCCGGACGAGCAAAAAGATCCACTGGGCGTGATTTTTCTGTAGAGCAACACCGTCAGTCACGTTCTGTGCGATCCCACGAGGGCCAAATTAACTGACTGGATTGATTAAATCATGTAGGGCAAGCAAAAGCCAAGATGAGTAAAACTGGTAATGAAACTAAATAACAATCTTTACTAAAAGGACGATATCACTCACACTCGGGGGTTACGCCCCGAAGCTACCCTGCACTATAAGGCCGCATGGCGAAGGCTTGGGTTTCAATTTTCCCAACTGGGGATCTTAAAAGCCACATATACATGGTGACACGATTGTTTCCGTTTCTCGCCTATATCTAAAAAGTGGCCACCGAAGCTGGGAATCGATTATCGTCTTGCAACCAGCAGCACAGCGTCCTGGCCACTGAGCCACCGAGGTGGTTGGGGCACCTTTATTCGGACGGCGCATTCATGTCCCGAATGCCAGCCAAAGCCGTAATGGTAGCATCCATTGTGCTCAATACACGCCTGTAAGGTACAATATTCTGCGCTTTTTCATTACCAAACGTACGTTTTGTTTCACATAGTCAGCGTCAATAGTAGTCCAACTCACCTTTAAAGTCTTCAGCGTCCACTTCCGCTCAATCATACTTTTTTTAAACAAAAAGGGGTGGCATCCATGTGGGTGTCTGAATGAAAGTACCATCAGCCCAAAAATCAAACCTACAAGCCATAACATACAAGAAGAATGCAGCTCAAAATGGCGTTGTTCATTTTTTTTCTATAGCGGATATCTACGCCGTTCCAGTGTGAGAACACATGCTCGACGTCGGCGCTGAAGGTTCGGGTGTGTAGCGACCACCGAGAAAACTCTGCTGTTAAAGCGAAGCGTTACTACTTTCATCCAGTCGTTTCGCGGAACATACGCAAGCTAACCTTTTCAGCAAAGACATCCTCCGGTGACACACCTCTCTAAGCGCATCGAGTTATTCGCCAGGCACGCTGTCGGTGCTGCGCACGAGGTCCCTTCTTCGCATCTTTCTGCTCACGTAGCTGCCGCTCAGCTGATCGGCAGCCGACCAAACCCGCAGCTTCCCACGCATGCGCCGCTGGGTGTTCTCGCGTTACGTGACTCATCTTGCGAGGCGTTCACGATGAAAGAGGAACACCAAGTACGCCGAGAATGAAAGCGAAGACATGCCTTCTTCTATGAGTGTTGAACGGGACCGAATGGCTTTGAGCCGTCGTCGGCTCTACAGCTACGCCAAGGGGTAACCACCCTGACTAAGGCAGGATTTTTCTTTGCATATCGAAGGTTAGCTTAGCTAAGCAGCACCCATTTTGTAAGAAACTTGTGTCAAAAGAGTATTTAGTGTTTTTTTACGGCGAACGCCCTAGTGATGGTGCGAAGCCCTACACAATTTTATATAACAAACTCACATGGGCCGAAGAAAGCCTATAAAAGCTCATGAAAGCTAAAAGCGACGCGGTGGCTAAAGACCCCACTTCACTTCCCCTCCCACAGTTTTCCGGCGGATTCTCTCCCTGTACAAGCAACACCAGCAGATGGGGCGCCTTGAAGTCAGTTGGAAGACCTCCCAGATTATCATCGACATTATCATCATCAACCTGTATACGCCCACCGAAAGCGCAAAAGCCGCTTACAAAGATGTCAAATTATCACCGGTCCTGTGCTAACTGTGACCAATATATCCCTGCATACTTATTGACCTCATCTGCCCACCGCACCTTCTGCAGCCCCGTGCCATGCTTGCTTTTTCTAGGGATCCACTCTGTTACTCATAATGACCAACGAATATCTTGTCTTCGCATTACATGCCCTGCCCGCGCCCATTTTTTTCTTCTTAATTTGTACTACTACGTTCTTAACGCGGGTTTGTTCCTGGCCCACTCCGCTCTTTTCTTGTCAATTGATGTTACCCCTATCATCTTCTGTTCCATTGCTCGTTCGACCACTGCCCAGAATATGGTAGTTCTCAAGACCACCTAACCGGTCATGGATAGAGATTTGTAGCAACCAACTGCACTTTTATGTTAACATGCAATGTAATGGAGAATATGAGGTGGGAATGAATTACGTGGGACCTGGATAGCTACCTCATTTGTTCATCACAAATTCCTGAGTTCAGAAGGAGGCGTAACAGTGGACACAGCATCCCTTCCTTGGTGAGAGGATGGCTCACATCATGTAAAGATATCAGTAAAAAAGCTGCTGGAAAGATCAGTTTACTTGCCTTTTTTACATTGAGATAGCAGAACCTCGCACACGAATCTATCGGAAGACAGACGCCATTCATAAGGCTGCAATTAGTCATGTGCGTGTGGCAATGTTGCTTATACAACATAAGCACGATGACCTGTAATAGCGAAACAGCCAAGCATCCCATCACGCAAGCTATTTCGCATGGCTGCTTCTGGATTCCGACGCTTTAAGGTCCTGCCTACAGCGTTGCCTTGAGATGCCCATGTTTCACTCTATTCAGTTGACATTTTTATCCTGGCCGATGAGAGGAACCATCTTAACATCCATACCCTATACAAGAAGGCAATTCTGAACATGTAACTTCCGCGACAATACAATAACATATCTTACGTTTTCCCATGAGAAGTGTGCTCTGGTGGCGTTTACGGTGCCTGATGTTTCACGATATACACTGAACGTATATTGTGCGCAATACATTGTATCAGGTCCCACAAACAATTCCGCGTTATAATCTGGATTCGAGGGACACGTAGAGTATGTTTTATCGGTGGCCATTATTAGGGCTCCTCTGCGTCTTCGCTCCTATTCCTATCACACTGTTAGGAATGATCAGGGAATCTCGCCGCGGACACAGGAATGCTGGTCGTCACATGAAGGACAGTATTTAAAAGACGGGAGATGACTGGGGAGAGAGGAGGACATAAATATTAACGAACGTATGCACGGGGATGTCTGCGTGAATGGAGCATTGCGGCAAGCAACACACAGCAGATACTTCTTTAGGCGTAGAACGAATGTTCTGAAAATGGTGGTTTCCAGCGTTTTGTTTGTAAACACAGTAGAATGAATTTGTTCAGCAGCATTCCCAAGTCATATAAATACCGACTGAGCAAGAAATTCAAAACGAGTACAAAACCTTACTGCTTTACAAGGCTTTGTAAATTTGCAAAAAGACCTCCACACTACCCTACAAGATATACAGAACACTGGTTAGTGCATTCTCCTCGTCTAAATACCGGTCAACAAAGTATATCTTAGAATTTACCCTATCTTTTGAACGCATAGAAATTAGATAGTTTTAATTTGTTTTCCCGTCCTTACCGAACCCTCCTGCTCATGTACAGTGCTTACGTTTGAAGCCTTGGTTTACATGGGATTTCTTGCTATGCCGTGTTTTGTGGGCTCACTTGACCTTGCCTAATTGTTTCTTTTTTCTTCTTCACCGAAGGAATGGAGTACGGTTTTTTTTTCAGTGCGCACACTTCACTTAAAATGCCAGTTGCATGCATTGTGCTGGTGCACCTAACCAAATCAACCAGGGGCTTTGAGCTGGTCAAGGGGCCTGCGAGCAGCGTTTTCCCATCGCCTACCCATCTACCATGTATAATGTCAAGTAAAGAAGACTTGAAATTGAAAATGTGAAGTTGCTGACCCAAGTTTCAGGCAGTTTCACCCCTCTGCCATCTCTTGTCACTTCTAGGTGGTCGAATACCACAAACGACGTACGTGACTTACACTAATTTACCTCGAAAGTAACAACACAGCAACCACAGAGATTTATTGATGCATTAAAGAACACACTGGTTGCCCTGTACACTTTTTTTGTTCTAGAAATAATGTGACATAAAGGGATAAAGTACAAAAAATAATTTATGGTTTGTATTACTGGTGCATTTATTTACAGAACAGCCACCAAAAAAATAACCACAGCATCAAGTTTTATTCTAAATAGTAGCCACAAAAGATGCGTTAAGACCACTCCTAAAATTTATTCCGGCAGTGAGCAATATCTTGTTTCCATTTTGAATTTCACCTAAGTTTTATTTATTCCAAGTTTACCAAACATTGTTTTTTCTTACAATTTCTGTGGCGCTTGTTGTGAAAACGTGTACCAACCGTGCTATATTTTTTCATCCCTTATTACACATAAAGCGTTGGGAATTGTGGCGCTGCACCCACCACAAAACGACATTGCACAACTGGAACAAATAAGCACTGCTGTGTCCCGAAATTATAAAAAATAACTGTAACAAATCACACTCTCGAGCCAATGCCTAGGAACAAGAAGGCTGCAGACTTGCCAAATTGTTTTGTAACTGACAATTTCCCTTTCGCGACTTTGCAAACAAACATATAAAATATTTGGGTGCAATATGTGGGCAATGAATCATCAGAAAGGAACATAGGTAACGGAATCTGTTTGATACCGCCCTGTCTTTTTCGGCTAATAAGTAGGTTTTTGTTCTCCTTCACGGTCAACGCCCCTTAGAAATAATTAATTTTCGTGTCTGGAGCACGATGGCATTTTTGCAGGAAATTGATGAATACGATCGAGCAACCACATATCGATGCACGCTTCTCGAAATTTTACGTTCATTCCTTAAAATACTAGCTAATACCGCATTGCAACCAGCCACCACCTTCATCTGTCAGAGACGCTGATCCCGTGGCGTAGCAGCGCTAGTTCTGCGGAAAAAATAGATCTCCAGCATCCCCAACTCTGTACCCTACGGCAACAAATATAACTGAACAGCGTCACGTGATAAGTTCCATAAGCAAGCGTTTAGGCTCACGTGGGGTTGCTCGAGTTTCAAGGGCAGCGTAGTTTGCCGTTGTCTTGACCGCCTGATGACGTTGTGTTCTCGCCCGCACGCTCGCTGCCAGGAGAAAACTCCATAAAAATACTGTTCTAAGTTACCCGGTACTCGCGAGCTTTGCACGCCTGCAGGAAGCCGTGGATTTGCGATAATGTCACCTGAGCATGTGTCCAGCCGGAAACACGCTGTGCCCTTGCTTATCTTGCCTTGCCAGTTTGGCCATGCCTACACGTCGGCTTCCTCGAGTTTAGGTATAGTTCATACCACAAGCTGTATGCAGCCCTGTGGAGGCGACATTGCTAACAGTAAAGCTCCCACTGAGGGCGCCTAGCTCATCGTGTAGGGGGTTTTGAAAGGGCCTTTCAGTCTCTCCTGTAGGCAGGTGGAACCGCAAGGCCCCTTTGCCTATTGTCGCTTTCCTGCGCGATGAGTTAGGTGCGCTGAAGGGGCGCTATAATGCAAACAATGTAGCCTCCACCGTGCTGCATGCAGCTTGTGTTACGAACTATAGTCTTCAAGCCCATGGGGCAGATGGAGTTGAGCATTGAGCTCTTCATGGGCCTTCCCTTCCCCCCGAGAACCCAAAAAGAACCACGCGCTTCGGTCCTAGGCCCTGCCGCGCTGCTTCGTTCCGCTTCCTCTCCGAATCTCTTTTTGGTTTTCCCTCGTTTTATTTGCTTTTAGCCACGTCCTTCTTGCGGGATAATGACTCACAGACCTAATCATTTTATTTGCATGCTCAGGCATATGTACCTACTTGCACGCAGAAGTCTGGCGCCGAAACAGTTCCGCAAACAATTGTTCTATTCTACAGAAGCCTCACATCAGTATCCAAACCCACACTGAAAACAATTAACCTTTGCGGAAAACAAACTTTCGCGTCAAATATTAGCTCTTTGCTTAAAGTATATTATCATTTTAACCAAAAAGCACGAAACAATGAGAAGCCCGGTAATTTACATTGCCGCAAATATGCGTAAACATGGAAACTGCGCCTTACACCAAGAAATCACCGAACCTTTTGAACAAAACAAATGTGTCCCACCAACCATAGGGCCCATAATAAACTACAGAAAATAAAATAAAGATGTGAGTTCCAGAGAGGGAGACGTAGAAACCAGACTTTAGTAGCCTTTGTTGAAGCCGATGTGGGGCCAGTGCACTCACTTCAGTTAACACAGATGTAAAGGTTCCAAGACAGATTCTGAAGATTCGATGGTAAGGCTCCAGAAAAGCAAGATTTTGTTTACCTGGCAAGCAGAGTTCAGGCACTAAAGGATACAGCTTAAGTTAAAAACGAACCGCTTCTAATTTACAGATTCTGTCCTTCACACTTAGGAAATATCCATGACACTAACGTTTTCGAGTACAGCCTGTCCTTTTTGTTGCGAGCCTAATGCGTACCTACATTTATTTCCTGTATTTCTACACTTCGACTGTGCAATCACTTCGTGTTCCCCCTTCACTATCCACCCCAATATATTTAAAGACGATAGTCTTTCTTGGGCTCCTTAAAACCAGAAATTTTGGTCTGTCTGTATGTCTGTATGTCTGTCCGTCTGTCTGTCTGTGACTCGATTCAGCCACCCGGCCAAAGCAAAACAATGCCTGCCCATTAGTCTTATATAGTCACAGCTAAATCTACCCGTCTATGTCCGGTGTAAGGTTTATACTTGTCAACATTGTTGAAGAAGAACAAGACATTACGCAAATATGAGACAGCAAATCAATACAGAAGTGATATTTGCAGTGTTCCTTTATAAAAAAATCAAACATGCTTGCTTTTGCGAAATTAAATACTTCATCAACTGCAGAAAGAGAATTCACTTCGCCGTCGCCTACTGTCGCCCGCGCCACTATAGCTTCTTGCGCCATTTTAAGAAATCAACCGGCAACAGTTACGCAAGGTTCCACTAGATAGGTTCCACGTTCTGCTTGCAACGCACGTGGAGTAGGGAAACGCGGTTCTATAAACGTTGAAGTAGGGCGCTTCGATTAACGTGCGTCTCCGCCGTACAGCAGCGTTCGCATCGAGACACCCGGTTTAGAGCAGTGGAACGCGGGAAATTTAAAATGATTTAGGCAAACCTTTGGCGTCTTTACCTTGGTAGGAGCGCGACGCAAGAGGCACAAAATGAGAGGTGAGCGGCAAAGCGAAGGGAGGCATTTACTTCGCAATAGCCGATAAAGACTTCGTCTTTTGACGACATTTGCAACAGAAGGAGCAGATACGCGGCCGCTTGGAACCTGGTACTGAGAAGTTTTATAGACGTACGCCTTCAGATGTCTACAACGGCATTACGCTTCTCCGCATTCATTAAACGAGTAAAATGTTTTCCTCCGGGCAGTCAGTTTAAGGTCCCTTATCTGTTAACAATTATTTTTCCGCGTGTCCTCCATGGCACGGAGCACTGCTTCGATCCTCAACTCAATTTGCTGACCTCGAAGAGCTCTGTCAGAAAGTGCGGTCGCAGTTGGTTAATCCTTGCTGAGCGACGCCTTCATCACTTCGTTTATTCCGTTTATTCCTAGTAAGGTAGCATGCACGCGGCTTCTCGGCGTCCGTGCCGCGATCCAAGCGTTAACTAACTGACGCTTCGAATGCGAGATTGATTTTCGAAAGCAAAACTGGGGGTGTTGGCATTAGATAAAG